>NC_061119.1:215434301-215479487 GCF_002878395.1 Capsicum annuum
GTCCTGAACAGAAAGTAAAGTCTCATTTTTCAGGAGGGTACTGAACATAAATTAAAGTCCCATTTTTCAGGAGGGTCCTGAATAGAAAGTAAAATCTTATTTTTTAGGAGGGTCCTGAACATAAAGTAAAATTCTATTTTTCAGGAAGGTCCAGAACATGAAAGTAAAGTCCTATTTTTAAGGAGGGTCCTGAATAGAAATTAAAATCTTATATTTTAGAAGGGTCCTGAACAGAAAGTAAAATCCCATTTTCCAGGAGGTTCCTGAACATAAAGTAAAATCCCATTTTTCAGGAGGGTCCTGAACAGAAATTGAAATCCCATTTTTCAGGAGGGTCATGAATAGAAAGTAAAATCCCATTTTTCAGGAACGTCCTGAACATAAAGTAAAATCCCATTTTTCAGGAGGGTCCTGAACATAAAGTAAAATTTCATTTTTTAGGAAGGTCCTGAACAGAAAGCAAAGTCCCATTTTTCAGGAAGGTCTTGAACATAATGTAAAATCTCATTTTTCAGGAGGGTCCTAAACAGAAAGTAAAGTCCCATTTTCCAGGAGGATCCTGAACAGAAAGTAAAATCCCATTTTCCAGGACGGTCCTGAACAGAAAGTAAATTCCTATTTTTTAGGAGGATCCTGAACATAAAGTAAATTTTCATTTTTCAGTAGGGTCCTGAACATAAAGTTAATTCCCATTTTTCAGGAGGTTCCTGAATAGAAAGTAAAATTTCATTTTTCATGAGGGTCATGAACATAAATTAAAATCTTCATGGATGTGATTTTCCAATGGTAACTAAATTAAATGAAGTGAATTTGCCCCTGTTTCAACAAAGAAAATTTGCCAGTTAAAAACTTAGTGGTGGCATGCAGCACTTGGATTACCAGGTATCTGCTCCAACCGTTGTTCCTTTCACCTTTGTTTCAGATCGCTGAAACTTGCCCCTGTCTTTTCGTGACATTGACTCGGATCTAGATTGAGAGAAATGAGTTCTAACTCGAACAATGAGTTTCCATCTTATCAGGACTCTGAGATGCACCTTTTTCTAAATCTAAATACTCCCACGAACCCAACAGCCTGTCGGTTGATAGACTTTCTTTGCTTTGTGTTGAATTATGATCATATTTCTTTCATGTGTTGGTCCTTGGCTTTTCCTCATACAATTGGAAAGACTGGTAGCAAATTTTGAAATCCTTTCTCGCTTGTTTTGACACAGACTTGACTTAAAATGTAAAGAAATGATGGTGAATTTTATTTTGATAAATGACATAAAAAGACAAAATATTAATATGTAAATGAAAGAAAAGGGCAATGTCCTTTATTCAAAAAGAAAACTTATCTGAATAAGGCAACTAACTCCCATGAGTATGATATGCATTTTGGATTAAGTTGCCTGACTTTCCTATCCAAACTTCCCATTTGTTGTTGAGTTCATCCCTTTGCCGCTGAGCCACTTCTTCAAATCCATTGGACTCATATATCTAATTCAATTGAAGATAGCTTAAAAGAATTTCTCCAACAAATCTCTTTCCTTTTCACTTTTCTCTCGAACTTGCCATTGCCTTATGGTGCCCATAAGGGTTTTCACCAATAAGACTCTCTCATTTTTATTTCTCTCAATTCTCCATCGCCTTATGGTTCCCGTAATGGTTTTCACCAGTAAGACTCTCTCTTTTTTTTTCTCTCAACTCACCATCGCCTTATGGTACCCACAAGATTTTTCATCAATAAGACTCTCTCATTTACATTTCTGTCAACTCACCATCACCTTATGGTGCTCGCGAGGGTTTTAACCAATAAGACTCTCTCATTTTCACTTCTTTCTTGATTTCTTACGCTGAGTAAGACAAGTAGTACCCCCAAAATGTGTCATTATATCCATTGTATGCGTAGCTTAACATTATCAAAGATTGATCTAAAGGTGTTTCTTTGGTTGTAACTTGGATTTTGGGTAAGGTTAGAAAGACAAGGATGACAGAAGGCTCTAACGACATTTGAAGTGGGGGTAAGACTTACAACTTTTGGAATCGACACAAACAACACATTAACTCATACCCCAGTTTTTGTCGACTAGGTGACTCTAAAAATTTGTTTGGTTGGACCGAGCCCAAATAGGGCAGCCTATATATCTCACCCTCGAGAGAGGATAATCAGGTCGCACGTAGTTCCATCAGCTTGTTTTTTGTTTTGATTTGATTTTTTTTTCTTTTTTTCCTTTTATTTTTGTACTCTTTCTTTTATTCTTATTTTCCTGATATTTATCTTTGACTTTATTTTGATTTCAAAAGAGGGATATAAAAAAGAAATAAAACTAAGCTCAAACAGGTAAACACTCCATAATGAGAAACAAATACAAACAATAACACAAACAATGTCTATACACTCATAATGTCAAAACTAAGACGATATAACTCCAAAAATAAGCTCGAATTTTGAAAAGAATCCCCAGCAAAGTCGCCAGAGCTGTCACACCCTTTTTTAACTCCAAAAAGGTTAAATTTTATTTTAAGTTTGAAAGGGTTTTATCATCAAAGTGACAAAACATGAAAATTTGTTTCGAAGAGGATCTTTTATATTCAAAACTCAGAGTCACCACTTGGCATAAATCGGGTGTGCCAAGTCATCCTTGGATATCCTTTTTCAAAATGATTTTGACTCAATAAAACTGATCCACAAATAGAGATTCTGACTAAGGAATTCTGTTGACTGAAGGGGAAGGTGTTAGGCACCCCTCGATCCCGTGGTTCAACCATGGTCGCTTGGTGAAGAATATCGGCTAATTTTACATTACAAATGTATAAACCAACACAGAACAATCAATCAAACAAACAAAACAAAACAAGTACAAGAATATAGTGTTCGGTCCAATTATACAGTCCCAAAATAGAAAAAAAATGCGGAAATGTAAATCCTACTCTATACTAGGCTAATCCTAAACTACTTCATGGCCTTCTCCACCCGACATTTTGGGCCTTGATCATGAACATCTTCCAAGTACAAGATACCTTGGGGCATTCCTCGGATAAATCAATACAGATTCCTCGAGACATTCCCCGGTCAAATGAATACATTTTTTAGTGCAAGAAGATCAAACTATTCAACAAAATTTCAAACATTCCATGGAATTTCCAACAGTCAAGCAAAGTCGCCGATTCTAAACATTTTCCTACCCAACCTATATTTACCTAAACCACTCAGTGTACCATGATACTATCGGATTCAATTAACATTCATTTCAAGTTATACAAACAATGAAATCAAACTAACCAAAATCGCCAATTATATCAATTTTCCAATTCTCACCCCCAAACTCATTTTTAACCACATAATTAGTGCATGCTTCTATTATCCATTCGCATCTCAAAATCCGAAACCAACGTTGACGCAAACAACCAACGAAGATTCGAACTAAGCACACAACACATGAATCATCCAAACCCACAACATTAATAAAGAATAAAAATAAAGATCGAGAGAAGAAATGGACCACAATGAAACTTGTCCTTGTCGATAATAAAGAAATCCAAGATCGAAACCTCTGAATAGGGACTCAAACAACAAACCAACTCGGTATCAAAAATAATAATCGGACTGAGAATATTCAACACATAGAATGCAAAATAAAACAGACGGGTTCCGCTCGAGGTAATCAAAATCCCACCCCCAAACATTTTGAAATCTGACCTGAATCAACTGGAATCAAACCCAAATGAACTGAAGCTAACAAGAAGAAATTGAAATCTGACCCCAAACAGTCCAAAATCTAATCTGAATCGACCGGATCTCTCCCTCCTAAACGGTCTTCGTTCTCTCTCTTTTTTTATCACTGGTTCATGTATGTACGACTTTGAGATGGTAGAATCATAAAATGACCAAGAAACAGTCTGGTCCAGCGACGAGCTCACTGGTGAAGCTCGAACCTATAGTCTCTCTCTCGATCTCCTCTCTTTCTCTCTCTCTCAGCTGCTCTTTTTTTGCTACTCTCTCTCAGCTCTCTGACCCTCCTGTGTGTGTGATTTTTTTGCATATGTATGTATGTGTCTCGTGAGCAAAAAATTGAATCCAAAAATGGAGAGTTTTTTTCTCTATGATGATGATGATGCGTGTATCTATATTCTCTGTATGGAATCCCCGGTGGGTTTTCTTTTTTTGTGAGATTATCGTATTGTGTAAGTGTGTATGGGAAATGGTAGTGGGGTAGGGTAGGTGGGGTAGTGAGGTAGGGGTAGGGGTAGGGTGTGATGTGGTTTATTTTGATTGGGTAGGTTGTTAGGATAAGATAAAATTAGATAGGGGTTTGTTATTTTTGTCATTTTATGGAGGGATTATTACATGGTCGAGGGCACACAGTAGGATATGGTAAAAATAAATAGAAGTGATATCATGGAAGGACAAAATTAATTGTCTATATCATGCCCCCTTTGAATGTGAACACAAAGTGTTTTCAGACAAAGAAGTAGACAACGAGACAAAAATTTTCCCAACCATTATTCAAAAAGAATGAAACAAAAGGAAAGAGGGAAACCAAGTCTTGACTTTGGACATCATACTCATCCCTAGTTATGAGGGAATCAAGTCACAGGTATCCCCGAGGACTGAAAGAAGAGAGACTATATCGAGTTGGAGAGTCGAGTGAGGCCCTGTCGAGGTTCTAGTCTGCGGCTCTGTCATTACATCAAAAATGAAAATGATAAGTTAAACATAAATGAGATTATAAAAACCTGTCTATGCAGCATCTTTTGAAGTCTTGACTTGAGTTTCATCACCCTATTCTTCAGGTGGGCTCCTGACTTGCAATTTCTTAAAGTTATTGACTACTCTCAGTTTCTTCAACCTGCTCTCCAGGTGGGCTCCTAACTTGCTATTTTTAAATCTATTGACTTTCAACTTATTTGCCCTATTCTTCAGGAGGGATCCTGACTTTTGGTTTCATCAACTTTTAATTTCATCACCGTGTTCTTCAGGCATACTCATGACCTTCAATTTTATCACCTTGTTCTTCAGGCGGGCCCCTGACTTTCAATTTTATCACCCTATTCTTCAGGCGAGCTCTTGAAACCAAAATCAAAACTAGAATGAAAATTAATCAAAATCAAAAATAGAACTAAAACTATCCCACACAAAGATTATCATAAGGTAGTACTTCATTTTTGAAAGCATGATGCCATTTTTCAGGAGGGACGCGAACAGAAAGTAAAATCCCATTTTTCAGGAGGGTCCTGAATAGAAAGTACAACAACAACAACAGCAAACCCAGTGTATTCCCATCTAGTGGGGTCTGGGGGAGGTAAGATGTACGTAGTCCATACCTCTACCTCTGATGAATTAGAAAGGTTGTTTTCGATAGACCCCCGGCTCAAGGCACGAGATACCACACAAACACATAGTAAAGCATAGAAATAGATTACATAACATAAATATGGCACCCATAAGTAATATAAAATAGAGGAAAGCAGAGGAAAACACACAGATTCGTAATAAAACATGGAACACGGAACACGAAATCATAACAAGAATAAAACCTCCACCAAGTAATTCCCTACACTAGCGACCCCAAACTGGCCCTAATCCTCTGCCGTAATTCGCGTCCTCCAGACCTTCCTATCTAGGGTCATGTCCTCGGTGAGCTGTAACTGTTCCATGTCCCGCCTAATCACCTCACCCGAGTACTTCTTCGGCCTACCCCTACCCCGCCTAAAACCATCCAACGCTAGCCTCTCACACCTACAGACCGGGGTATCCATGCCCCTCCTCTTCACGTGTACGAACCATCTCAATCGTGCTTCCCGCATCTTGCACTTCACTGAAGTCACACCAACCTTCTCCCGAATAGTCTCACTCCGAACTCTATCCCCTCTAGTCAGTCCACACATCCAGCGCAACATCCGCATTTCTGCCACCTTTATTTTTTGGATGTGGGAGTTCTTAACTGGCCAACACTCCGCTCCATACAACAAGGCCGGACGGACTACCACCCTGTAGAATTTGCCTTTAAGCTTGCGCGGTACCTTCTTATCACACAGCACCCCCGACGCGAGTTTTCACTTCATCCATCCCGCCCCAATACGGTGCGAGACATCCTCGTCAATCTCACCGTTCCTCTGGATCACGGACCCAAGATACTTGAACTCATCCCTCTTACATACCTCCTGTGCTTCCACCTTCACTACTACCTCATTCTCCCGCCTCACGTCATTAAACTTGCATTCCACATACTTTGTCTTGCTTCCGCTCACCCTGAACCCTTTAGACTCAAGAGTTTTCCTCCACATCTCTAATTTGTCATTCACACCCCCTCGAGTCTCATCTATCAGAACTACATCTTCTACAAAAAGCATACACCACGGCACCTCCCCTTGAATACGCCGCGTCAACACATCCATCACCAACGCAAACAAAAAGGGACTAAGAGTAGATCCCTAATGCAATCCTGTCAGGACAGTGAAATGCTCTGAGTCTCCTCCCGCCGTCCTCACCTGGGTTTTCGCTCCACCATACATATCCTTAATTACTCTGATATATGCCAGTGGTACTCCACTCACCTCCAAGCATCTCCAAAGCAC
This sequence comes from Capsicum annuum, assembly GCF_002878395.1. Lineage (NCBI taxonomy): Eukaryota > Viridiplantae > Streptophyta > Magnoliopsida > Solanales > Solanaceae > Capsicum > Capsicum annuum. Next base: position 215,440,860 of record NC_061119.1, read on the forward strand.
CTCCCTAGGGACTTTGTCGTAAGCCTTCTCCAGGTCGATAAACACCATGTGCAGATCCTTCTTCCTCTCCCTATACTGCTCCACCAACCTCCGTACCAGGTGGATTGCCTCCGTCGTCGAGCGGTCGGGCATAAATCCGAACTGGTTTTCCGAAATAGAGACTATCCGTCTCAGCCTTACCTCGACCACTCTCTCCCAGATCTTCATAGAGTGACTTAATAACTTAATCCCCCTATAGTTATTGCAACTCTGAATGTCCCCCTTATTCTTATAGAGAGGGATCATCGTACTCCACCTCCACGCCTCGGGCATCTTTGCCATCCTGAAGATTTCATTAAACAATCCAGTCAACCACCTTACACCAGCCTCTCCAACGAACTTCCAAAACTCCACCGGTATCTCATCCGGCCCGTCGCCCTACCCCTTCTCATCCTGCGGACAGCCTGTCTAACCTATTCTACCTTAAAACGTCTACAATAGCCAAAATCCCGACACTCCTCTGAGTGCTCCAGTTCCCCTAACACAATAGCTCTATCCCCTTCGTCATTCAAGAGCCTATGAAAATACGACTGCCATCTCTTCTTAATGTGGTCGTCCTCTACCAACACTCTACCGTCCTCCCCCTTAATACACCTCACCTGATCGAGGTCACGACCCTTCCTTTCCCTAGCCTTAGTGAGTCTAAACAACTTTTTCTCCCCTCCTTTCCCCTGTAACCCTGCATATAAGCTCTCAAAAGCGGCCGTCTTAGCTGCCGTGACTGCTGACTTCGCCTCCTTCCTCGCTAGCTTATACTCTTTCCTGTTTACCCGCTTCTCCTCTTCGTCCTTACTTTCCACCAACTTAGCATACGCCCCTTTCTTGGTCCCCACTTTCTTCTCCACCTCTTCATTCCACCACCAATCCCCCCGATGGTGCCCGGCCCAGCCCCTAGAAATACCCAACACCTCACTTACATTCTCCCTGATGCACCTTGCCGCCCTGTCCCACATACTATCCACGTCCCTCCTACACTCCCACACCCCCATTCCCGCCAACTCTCCCCTATCTCCTACGCATTCACTGGCGTTAGGCCACCCCACTTAATTCTCGGTCTACACTCCTTACTCCTCCTCTTTTTATTCTTATTTATACCCAAATCCATAATCAAGAGCCTATGCTGGGTCAAAAGATTCTCAGGGATGACTTTACAGTCCTTACACAACGCCCTATCCCCTTTCCTAAGCAACAAAAAGTCAATCTGAGTCCTGGCTACCGCGCTTCGAAAGGTGATCAGGTGCTCGTCCTTCTTTGGGAAGCCCGAGTTCACCACCACCAGCCCAAAGGCCCTCGCAAACTCCAATAGGGTCGCCCCCTCTTCATTTCTCTCCCCAAAACCAAAACCACCATGCACATCACCAAAGCCTCCCGGTAGCGCCCCGATGTGCCCGTTGAAATCCCCTGCTACAACAATCTTCTCCGAACTAGGCACGCCTCTCACCACCTCCTCTAAAGCCTCCTAAAGCCGCATCTTCTCCTCCCCCTCCGATCCCACTTGCGGCGCATAAGCACTACACACGTTTAGGGTAAACCCCCGAATGACCAACTTAATAGTTATCAACCTATCGTTGATCCTCTTCACCTCCACTACCTGACCTCTAAGCTCTTCATCTACTAAGATGCCAACTCCATTCCTACGCTTGTCGCTCCCAGAGTACCACAGCTTGTAGCCATCCACATCCCTAGCCTTAGACCCTACCCACTTGGTCTCTTGGACACACGCAATGTTGATCCTCCTCTTCCTAAGAATCTTCACAAGCTCTATGGACTTACCCTGAAGGATCCCTATATTCCAAGACCCAACCCTCAGCCTACCGTCACGCCCTCCACTACCCCCTCCCCCCGCGGCCAAACCTTGGCCTCCCTCCCACTCCCGCCCTCTTCTCATCCCCCGCCCCCACCACGGCCCCACGCCCCAACCCCCTTGGACATGACACTATCCACCCATTACCGCCCACAGCCACAACTACACAAAAGTATAGGAAAATATACAGATATACACGGTGGTAGTATCCAAGCAGCAGCAAGGAAATACAAGGCTCACACAAATTCAAAAGAATACTCCCGAAACAAAACTATACTCAATTAGGGGGCAAACGATACTCAATTGGGTTATTGGGTTAGGGCGCTAATAACCCAATCCAAAGCAGTGGAAGAAACGACCACAGCAACAATAGACAACAGACAATGTCCACAAATCCCACGCAAGTCAAGGTAGGTCAAGGTACAGGGGCTACTACTAGCATAATACTAAGAATGGAATATGAAATAATGAAATAAAATGAAATATGAAATAACAAAAATAACAAAGGTTAGAAGTCACCGGATTACGCTTGGAGCTGCGGCGGGTGGAGATGGAGCGGCGGGTGGCGGCTGGAGATCGGGCAGCGGCTGGCTGAAGGCCGAGGTGGGAGGGAGGGCTGGTGTACCCCGCTGGGGAGGAGGGGTACGGACAGGACAGGTAAGGATGGGCGTGGGGGGATGGGGGGTATGCATGGGGGGGAGGGGACGGATTGGAATCGGCGGTCGGCGCCGGAGGGTGGCAGGGAGCGGCGATGGGGGTCGGCGCCGGAGACCGGAGGTCGGGGCCGGCAGTCGGGTCGGGTCGGCGCCGAGGATCGGGGACTGGTGCCAGAGAGAGGGAGAGAGGGTAGGGAGAGAGAGAGAGAAAGAGCCGTTAGAGAGAGAGAGCCGTTAGGGTGGTGCGGGGGGCCTGAGGTCGGGCCCGGAGGTCGGGTTGGGCCGGCGCCGACGGTCGGCGATGGCGACGGGGCCAGTGACCGGTGCGAGCGAGAGAGAGGGTAGGAAGAAAGAGAAAGAGCCGTTTGAACAAAAACAATAAACTTGGAAAAAATTTTTCATCCTGAATAGAAAGTAAAATCTTATTTTTTGGGAGGCTCCTGAACAGAAAGTAAAATCCTATTTTTCAGGAGGGTCCTGAACAGAAAGTAAAATCCCATTTTTTAGGAGGGTCCTGAACAGAAAGTAAAATCTCATTTTTCCAGAGAGTCCTGAACATAAAGTAAAATCTCATTTTTCAGGACCCAGTAAAATTTCATTTTTCAGGAGGGTCCTAAACATAAAGTGAAATTCCATTTTTCAGGAGGGTCTTGAACAGAAAGTAAAGTTCCATTTTCAGGAGGGTCCTGAACAGAAAGTAAAATCCCATTTTTCAGGAGGGTCCTGAACCGAAAGTAAAGTCACATTTTTTAGGAGGTTCCAGAACAGAAAGTAAAATTCCATTTTTAGAAGGGTCCTAAACAGAACGTAAAGTCTCATTTTTTAGGAGGGTCCTGAACATAATGTAATGTCCCATTTTTCAGGAGAGTCCTGAACAGAAGGTAAAATCCTATTTTTCAGGAGGGTACTGAACATGAAAGTAAAGTCCCATTTTTCAGGAGGGTCTTGAACAGAAATTAAATACCATTTTTCAGGAGGGTCCTGAATAGAATTTCAGGAGACCCTTCTTCAAATCCATTGGACTCATATATCTCATTCAATTGAAGACAACTTAAAAGAATTTCTCCAACAAATCTCTTTCCTTTTCATTTTTCTCTCGAACTCGCCATCGCCTTACGGTGCACATAAGGGTTTTCACCAATAAGACTCTCTCATTTTTGTTTCTCTCAACTCCTCATTGCCTTATGTTGCCCGTAAGGGTTTTTACTTGTAAGACTCTCTCATTTTTTTTGTCTCAACTCACTATCTCCTTATAGTGCCCGCGAGGGTTTTCACCAATAAGACTCTCTCATTTTCATTTCTATCAACTCACCATCTCCTTATAGTGCCTGCGAGGGTTTTCACCAATAATACTCTTTCATTTTTATTTCTTTCCTGATTTCTTACACTGAGGAATACAAGTAGTACCCCCAAAATGCATCATCATATTCATTGTATGCTTAGCCTTAACATTATCAAAGATTGATCTGAAGGTCTTTCTTTGATTGTAACTTGGATTTGGGGTAAGGTTAGAAAGACAAGGATGATAGGAGGCTCAAACGACACATAAAGTGGGGGTGGGGGTGGGACTTACAACTTTTGGAATCGACACAAACAACATATTAACTCATGCCCCAGTTTTTGTCGACTAGGTGACCCCAAAAATTTGTTTGGTTGGACTAAGCCCGAATAGGGCAACCTACGTATCTCACCCTCGATAGAGGAGAATCAGGTCGCACATAGTTCCATCGGCTTGTTCTTTGTTTTGATTTAATTTTTTTTCTTTTTTTCCTTTTATTTTAAACTCTTTCATTTATTCTTATTTTTTGGACATTTATCTTTGACTCTATTGTGATTCCAAAAGATGGATACTAAGGAAAAATAAAACTAATCTCAAACGGGTAAACAAAGGATGACACAATGTTTGGATAGAAGAATAAAATGCTTTCATCATATCAATCTTCAAAAATGCAAGTACTAAACATGCAATAAAATCAAGAAAGGATAAAATATCATACATAATATCCTTTGACCGCATCAGCATTGATAGCTATTTCTGTCATTTTGCCTTCAATATCTATCAAATATAAGGCTCCAATGGGCAACATTTTCTTCACAATGAAGGGACCTTGCCAATTTGGGGAGAACTTGCCTTTCGCTTCAATCAAATGAGGAAGGATACTCTTCAATACCAATAAACCAACTTCAAAATGCCTGGGTCGTACCTTTTTGTTATACGCTCGAGCCATTCTCTTCTGATATAGTTGGCCATGACATACCGACGTCAATCTTTTTTCATCAATCAGGCTCAATTGTTCCAATCGGGTTTTGACCCACTCATCGTTGTTGATACCTAATTTTTTCCCTTCACGACTAAATTTAATCCTGTGTTTCTTTGATTTTTAATAAAATTAAAATATTTATTTTATCCGAATAAAAATTTACTAAATATATTTGTACATAATTTTATCATTTTAAGTAGTGATTATAATTTATCGTATTCAATTATACGAGATTTTATAATTTTTTTACTTAAATATTCATTTTTTAAAATATCATATTTTAATCAAGGCTTATAGATTCAAATGATTAAAGTTTTGATTTAAATATAATTTACTCTCAAAATATAATTTATTCGGATAAATATGTGTTTGATTTTATAAAATCAAGAATCCCGGGATCAAAGGAAGTATTAATTCGCATTGAATTTCAATTTAATTTAGTCAATCTATTAGATTTTGGCCATAATTAAAATCAAATTGGCCATAATTGTAATGCAATCCATCAATTGATTTGTAATTTGGTCAAAATTAAATAAATATGGCTAAATTTTAAATCCCAATTGGGGTTATATTTTAAATAACCCCCAAATTCCCAAAAACTCTCATAACTTCTACCTAGTTCCACAAAAAAATAATTTAAAATTGTACTACATTGTACTATTTCCCTCCAACTTTGTCTTTTCCCAATTTTGAAAGTCAAAAGTTGTACTACATTGTATAATTCTCCCCCACATTATCTTCCACGTCACCTTATCTTCAATTTTAAAATTCTAAAAACACCCTTATTTGCTTTTTCTCCCACATTGGTGGAGGACAAGAAATAAATCCTCATCCTTTCCTATAGATACTTTTCTCCCACATTGGTGGAAGAGAGGAGAAAAAACTTCATTTCTCTCCTATAAATACTACAACTACTTTGGTAGAAAAAGGGGGGGGGAAAGGGAAAGAAAAAAAAAGAGGCTAGAAAGGTGAAAAAAAATCCTTTTTTGAGCAAAATAGTTATTTTTATTTAGTAAAAATTTTTGTTTCATAGAGTTGGTCGGCTAAAAAAAAAATTCAAGTTACCGGCGACTTTTTTTTTGTGGTGGTTGATTCCGACGAAGCTTGTAGTCTCGTTTTGTTGCCCCCAAAAAGGTAAACACATCTTCTTCTTTTTTTTCTTTTAGTTTTTAGTATCTTTTCTTCTTCATCTTTTTTCTTCTTCATCTATTTTCTTCTTCATAGTTCGTAGATATAATTTTGTTTGCTGGGATTGTATGCTGCAGATGGCCTTAAAGACCCTAGGACGTTGTGGTATCAATATTCTAATTATTTTCATGTTGATGATATAAAAATGAGCTAGCAATAGTTTTATGTGTCTTTTTTTTTTTACTTTATTCTTTGATTATTTTGGATAAAGTTTCAATCTTTGCTTAAAAGATGTATTTATGCTTTGTAACTCATTATTGTTGAATATGTTTATTTTTAGCATGTAAAGTTATTTTGTTTATGTTGAAAAGAATAGTTAATATTGATTGTTTTGCCTTTTGACGTTATTCTTTGATTATTTTGGATAAAGTTTAGATCTTTACTTGAAAAGTCATACTTATGTCTTGTTTAAACTCATTGTTGGTAGATATGTTTGTTTTTAGCATGAAAAGTTATTTTATTTATGTTGAAAAGAATGGTTAATATTGATTGTTTTGCCTTTTGACTTTATTCTTTGATTGTCATATATAAAGTTTTGATCTTTGCTCAAAAGACAAACTCATGTCTTGTTTAAATTTATTGTTGGCGGATATGTTTGTTTTAGCTGTAAAGTTGTTTATTTTATGTTGAAAAAATAGTTACTATTGTTTGTTTCGCCTTAATAAAAATAGTAATTGATTAAATCAAGAATTTTTTAATTAGTTGTTAATTATTTTAAGGGATCTCCAAAATCTTCATATAAGAGATGAAGTGCTAGCTTTATTTTTCATTCACAATGTTTATTCCTTTTTTTCGCATGTTTTCAAATTTATCAAAATAATGAGAAAGTTCAAATTTTGTAGCTAAATAGAATTATTTAGATAATTTCGAGTCATGCATAGTATGATTGTGAAACAATATTTCACTTTTAGAAATGCTAAACTTTATTCTAATTTTCTTGCGCCCTTTGGATTGTTATATGTGCTCTTTGTGAGTGTAAAAACTTGATTCGTGTCTCTCATTGATTCATAATATCAAAAGAGAATCAACGATATCTTAGAAATATAAACCATAGGTCATTACACGTTTTTTCTCATAAAATTTTGGTTGTAATTTAGATATATGAATTTTCGTTAATGTTGCCTTAATTGAAATTTAAAGATTATCTTGCTTGAAAAGTTAACCTTTATTTTCTTTTGTTATATGGATTAGTATCTATGTTTGTTCAATTTTAGAAGTCATAAGTATTTTCCTTCTTGCATCATCCCTTTACTTTCGCAAGCTTACGTTGTTTGTTTCTTGCATTAATTCATTGAATATGGTCTTCTTCCTTTTACCTTTATTCATTTTTGTATGAACATAAATCATGAGGCATGTAAGTGGGTGTCTTTGCTTTGCATTTTATTTGTTGACTCTCATTGTTGTGCAAGTGTTCTTATCATTTTCATTTAAAATTGGTTCTTGATATTTTCTTTTGCTTTGAAATATGTCACTTTTATGCCTTGAACGTATATTAATTTCTTTATTTTTTCTTTGCATGCAAAAAAAATGTCTCGAGTCCAAATGGATTCCTCTCCTCTTGCATTTCGTAATGAGCCAATGAGGTCTACCCCTTCGAGTCAAGTTTGAAGTTTAAACCCGAGGTCCACTACATGACGTGCGGGTTCTAGAAGATAGATAAAGAAGGAAAATGGGTCAAAACCCATTGATGAGGTCATTAAGAGACATGAAAAGTCTCAATTTTTATTATTGTCTTCTTTTTATTTATTTATTTAGTCATTTATTTATTCATTCATTTTGGCCTCGAAGCCAAAGTTGTATTTAATATAGGTGGAGCAAGACTCGAGCCAAAGGCTTGAAAAATAGTTTAGGACAGGTGAAATGGGTCGGAAGCCCAACTAGACTAGGACAGGTCTCGTTGATTTGTGCCCAATGGCCTAAATCCTTTACTTTCTCCCTCCTTCCCCTTTTATGTGTTTATTTATTTATTAGTTTTATTTAGACTTAGTTAAAATCCCTACTAAGTCGCCTAAATCTATTTTACACAAGACTTTTAAAAAAAAAAATCAAATCACGATTTCAACAAATTAATCTTTACAGAAGTTAATCAAAAGATGTTTTCAAACAGTCTGGATAACCACAAGTTAGCAGACGTTTTAGGTGCCTAACACCTTCCTAAAACATTAATAGGAATCACTTACTCGGAATCTTCAAAACTTAAAACGATTTTTCTATTTTGAATCGTTTGAAGTAACTCTCTAAAGGTTTCTTAATTCCTTTTCAAAATTAAGTGGCGACTCTTAAAAAGTCAAAATTTTCGCAAAACAATCATCATCAATCTCTGCTTCCACAATGACTCGAAGAGAGGGAATTTCAAATTCTGTAGGAATGACTGCTTCTATCCCATACACCAATAAATATGGAGTTGCCCCTGTTGAAGTGCCAACAGTAGTGCGATAACCTAGCAATGCAAATGGTAACTTCTCATGCTATTGTCTAGACCCTTGTACCATTTTTTGCAGTATCTTCTTGATATTCTTATTCGCGGCTTCCACGATGCCATTTTCCTTCGAACGATATGGAGTGGAATTTCGATGCGCGATCTTAAACTGTTGACACATTTCTTCAATCAAGTGACTATTGAGATTGGCAGCATTGTCTGTAATAATCATCTTTGGAATTCCAAACCTACAAATGATGTTGGCATAAACAAAATCTACCACCGACTTCTTTTTCACTGACTTGAAAGTTACTGCTTCTACCCATTTTGTGAAATAATCAATGGCAACCAAAAGAAATCTATGCCCATTTGATGCTTTTGGCTCAATCAGCCCAATCACGTCCATCCCCCAAGCTACGAAAGGCCAGGGAATAGACATCACGTATAACTCAGCAGAAGGGGAATGTATCAGATCACCATGTACCTGACATTGATGACACTTCTGAACAAAACGAATAGAATCCCGCTTCATAGTAAGCCAATAATAACCTGCTCGAAGTATCTTCTTTGACAAGACATAATCGTTCTTATGCGGCCCTCATACTCCAGAGTGTATTTCAACCATGATTGTCGAAGTTTCTCTCGCATCTACACACTTCAAAAGTCCCAGATCCGGAGTTTTCTTATACAAGATTCCCCCACTTAAAAAAAATCCACTAGCCAAACGCCTAATAGTCCTCTTTTGATCATAGGTGGCGTGTGTTGTGAATGTATCACTTAATATCAAAGAACCAAGATTCTCCATCGAGCTCTTCTTCAACCACATTACAGTAAGCATGCTGATCACGACTCTGTATATGCACTGGATCGATGTAGGATTTATCAGGATGTTGGAGCATTAAGGACAGAGTGTCTAAAGCATCAGCAATCTCATTATGAATCCTTGGAATATGCCTAAATTTTACTAACACAAACCGTTGACATTGCTCCTGTAAGCATTGTCAATACGATATGAGCTTCAAATTTTGCATCTCCAAATCGCCTTGAATTTGATGGACGAGCAAATCTGAATCTCCAACACTAATAGTTCCTGGACTCTCATATCAACAGCTAACCTCAAACCAATAAGGCACACTTCTTATTCCGCCATGTTATTGGTATAATAAAATCAAAGTTGCGCTGTTACCGAGAAATTTTTCCCCAATTCAGAAAGAAGAACTGCACCTATTCTGACTCCTTTCATGTTGACAACTCCATTAAAGAACAAATTCCAACCTGGATCAGCATCTATAATGACTTTATCAACACACAACACTTCTTCATCAGAAAAATATGTCTTTAATGGCTCGTACTCTTCATCAATAGGATTCTCATCAAGATGATCTACCAAGGCTTGGGCTTTCATGGCGGTTCGAGTCACATATACAATGTTGAACTCGGTAAGCAATATTTTCCACTTTGCCAAATGACCGGTCGGCATAGGCTTCTGAAAGATATACTTTAAAGCATCCATGCGGGAGATAAGATAAGTAGTGTAGGACGAAAGATAATGCTTCAAATTCTGTGCTACCCAAGTTAGGGCACAACACGTCCTTTCAAGAAGAGTGTATCTAGCCTCATATGCAGTAAACTTTTTGCTAAGAAAATAAATAGCCTGCTCCTTTTTGCCCATGACATTATGTTGACTCAGGACACAACCGAAAGAATTATACATGACTGATAAATATAAGATCAAAGGCCTACCAGGCTCCGGTGGTACCAGCACGGGCGAATTTGACAGATATCTTTTGATTCTGTCGAACGCTTCCTGAAATTCTTCAGTCCATTCAACCACAGCACTCGTTTTTAGCAACTTGAATATGGTCTCACAAGTGGTTGTGAGTTAAGCAATAAATCTGCTGATGTAGTTCATTCTACTAAGAAAACTCATCACCTCCGTCCTATTCTTGGGAGGGGAAAATCCTGGATGGCTTTAATTTTTGAACGATCCAATTTAATTCCCCGACAGCTGACTACAAACCCCAACAGCTTTCCAGATGGACTCCAAATATATATTTTAACGGGTGGAGTTTGATATTATACCTGCGAGGCCTTTCAAAGAACTTTCTTAAATCTTTAACATGATCAGCCTGACTCTTTGATTTAATAATCACATTATCTACATAGACCCCAATCTCCTTATGCATCATATCATGTAACATAGTGGTCCTAGCTCTCATGTATGCTTCTCCAGCATTATTCAAATCGAACGGCATCACTCGATAATAATTAGTCCCCGATGGTGTCATAAAAGATGTCTTCTCCGTGTCTTCATCCATAATGATTTGGTGGTATCTGGTATAGCAATCCACAAAAGAGGCAACCTCATATTTAGTGAAGTTGTCCAGCAAAATATGGATGTCAGGCAGCGGAAAATCATCCTTCGGACTTGCTCTATTCAAATCACAATAATCAAAATATACTCAAATTTTGCCATCTTTCTTTTGGATAGGAACAATATTGGATAACCACATAGGATAACGAGCCACTTGAAGGACTTTGCCTTTAAGTTGTTTCATGATTTCCTCTTTGATTTTAATGCTTACATCAGTTTTAAACTTCCTCAACTTCTGTTTCACAGGGGGGAATATAGGATCAGTGGGCAATTTATAGGCCACTAATTCGGTGCTTAGACCAGACATATCATCATAAGACCATGCAAAAACATCCTTTTAATCAATTAATGCTTAAACTATTCCATCTTTTAGCCGTGGAAAATCATCTACACTGATTATAGTTTCCCTAACATCTTCTTGATTCCCTAGATTTATTGGCTCAGTTTCATTCAAATTGAGATTCAGTTTGCCTTCAAACTATCCAACTCTTTGCTTATTTCTTCTAGTGCCTCTTCTTCATCATATTCCCCCTCTTGCTTTCTTATATCTAGATTAGTTTAGATTTTAAGATCAGGATGAAAATTCTGCATGCATGTCATGTCGTTAGAATCAGCATAAAGAGAACTGTATAAAGAAAAGGACAAAAACAAAATATATTAGACACAAAATAAGGGGACATTGCATTTCATTAAAAGGGAAAGATAGGAGGGTTTAAAACAAATGAAAACAGAATGTAAACAAGTTAAATTTCGAATTAGAACCCTGGAGTGACTCGGATAAATAGAAAGAAAAACAAAATAAACTACCAAAACTTCCTCCTGACGGGGAGAGGAGTGACTTCCCAATTATTAAGCTGGACCTCAGGACCTATGAACAGCACATCTGCCTTACAATTACCCTCTCATGTTTCAACCATGTCAACATCAATCAGCAGGTTCTGGAAGTCACCAACTAATTTAGCTTCAAATTCTATAGGTTTCATTACATCGCTCTTGACAAATGATTCCCTGAGTAGCGGCATTGGGCGAGGGAGTGACCATGTTTCCTATTTCCTACCCTTGACCTTCTTTAAATCTTCAGCCGAAGGTTCAAATCCCAAACCAAAAGTGCCCATGTTCACTCTCGAACATATGGGACGAACAATACCGTGAAGAGACATTCTCAAACCCTTCCCTGGCACAAATCCATATTTCAAAAGCTCACTCACCATCATAATAAAAGCGGAAGACAATTGTGGTCCCAGGATAACCTGTCCTTCAAGGATACGATCTACTGGCCCTGCATTAAAAGTTTGATAGACAAATATCTCTTCAATAAGGGACAAGAAAGAATCTTTGTAGGCGGACAAATCCCCTTCACCATGAATAACCATTTCTTTCCTGTCATGCTTAAACTTGATCATTTGGTGCAATGTAGATGCCACCGCCTTTGCCTTGTGAATCCACGATCTTCTCAAAAAAAAATTGTAAAAGGAGTCTATATTTAATACTTGAAACTCTATGGTGAACTCAACAGGCCCTATAATTAACATTACTTCTATTTTGCCAATGGAGTTTGATTTTGTACCACCGAAACCCCTGACACATACATTGTTGGGCCTGATCCTCTCCGCACCAATATTCAACTTTTGAAAAGTATAAATAGGGCAGATATTGCACCTGAATCTCCGTCAATCATGATACGAGTGACGTAGAAATCTTCACACTTTACTGTAATGTAAAGACCCCGGTTATACCCCATACCTTCAACAAGAAACTCATTATCAGAGAAGCTGATCCGATTGACCTCAAAGATTTATTCCAACCATTTTCTCAAGCTGATTTACTGTAATTTCCCTAGGAACATATGCTTCATTTAATACCTTCAGTATAATATCACGATGTTCCTTGGAATGCAAAAACAAAGATAAGATGGAAATTTGAGCAGGGGTTTTCTTCAACTGATCTATTATTGAATACTCTGGCAACTTCATCTTTTTCAAAAATTCTTTGGCTTCTTCTTCGGTGGTAGGATTTTTGATAGACGAAGTTTCACTCACAATTGGCTTGGACTTCATTAAAATTTCAGGCACGAAGCATCTTTCTGACAGAGTCAAACCCCCTACCTCATCTACATTTGCCACTACTTCCTTCCCCCGATAGGCCATCACAATCCGCTTATAGTTCTAAGGAACCTTTTTCGTATCAACTATCAGAGGTTGGATCACCGGCTTGACGATAATAGGTGCCGCAAGTTCTACTTTCACCATCAATATAGGCTTACACGAAGCTCCTATCACCATCAACTTAGGCTTGTCTTGACTTACACCAACGACTGCTCTGAATTGTTTCTCTGTGATCATGGGTTTCTTTGTGCTTTCTTGGACTTTAGCTTTTCCCATTCCTTCCTGGCTTAATGGCATTGCTTTCAATGAATCAACTATATTCACCAATTTTTCCTCATTGGTCTTTATCTATACAATAGGCTTATAACACCTTGATGACTCTTTCCTATCATATATCAATTCTAACATATTGGTTTCAGCATGGATTGGTAATGGATTCTGGTTAATGTTTGGAACCTCTGAGGCCTGGACCAACATTTCATTTATGTTAATTAAATCTTGGATAGCTCTCTTTAGATGCCAGCATTTCTTGATATCATGGTCTGGCATGTCAGAATAGTATGCAAACCTTAAAGAATAATCGAGATTCCTCGGGGGTGGATTTGTAAACCTTCCTTGAATTGGGCTTAAGACCTTCATCTTTCTCAACTTATCAAAAAAGATAGCATATGTCTCCCCGAGAGACGTGAACTTATTTTTGACCGCCTTCTCTTTCTTGTACTCAGTCCTAGGTTGGAAACTGGGTTTGGAGGGGTTTTGGTAATTTAGAGGAGCGAATGGATGATTTTGTAGAGCTTGCACATGCCATTGCGGGTAAGAAGGGGTTTGGGCATATGGTTGCGTGCTATATACTGAGTACGGGGGTGGTGGAATGGAATATAATGGGTTTTATGGAGGTTAGTAATGGTAATATATGGATCTTAGGCGTAGACTTGGGCTTGGGATTGGGGATAGGGGCGAGGCAGTCTTTTGGGATAGGAATGGGCTCCAGCTACAACGATCGCCACGTTTTCTTTCTTCTTATTTCCTCCGAACGCGTCAGATCCACCTTAAATCGCTTGTGTGGTGGCCTTCAACGCGGCAAAACTCACTATTCTGCCGGTCTTGATTTCTTTCTATATCATCTCTCCCATTTTGAGGACATCAATAAAAGACTTTCCTATTGTCGGAAGTAAATGTTGAAAATAGGTCCCATCCTGTGCCTAAATAAAGACCTCTACCAGCTTACTCTCCTTCATTGGGGGCATTACCCTAGCGGCCTGTTCATACCACCTTATCGCGTATTCCCTAAAGTCTTCAGTGTTTTTTTTCTTCATGTTGACCAAGGATTTTACGTCCCGAATCAGGTCGATATTATACTAAAAATATTGCACAAACTTAGAAGCTAAGTCATCCCAGTTGTTCCACTTGTTAATATCTTGATCGACAAACCATTCTGAAGCCAGATCGGAAAGACTCTCGCCAAAGAAAGCCATACGCAACTCTTCCCTTCCCCCTGCACTCCTCAATTGGTTGCAATAACGCCTTAAGTATGCCATGGGATCACCGTGCCCAGCATACTTCTCAAACTTGGGCATTTTAAAATCGAGGGGAAAGTTGACATCTGGGAATATACAAAGATCTTTATAGGAAACACTCTTATAACCTCTGATTCCCTGTAAATTCCTCATGGCCTGTTCCAAACATTTCAATTTCCGCGCTATGACCTCCTGTTCCTATGTTACGATAGGTTTCTCCGTATCAAATGGAAATGCAGGTGGCTGAGTGTACCCATATGGTTCATTCATTCTCAAAGTAGGCTCCGGGGCATAATACAGACTATCTAAAACCTTAAATATTAGCTCACTAGCAGACCGAGGAAGCACCATTGTCGGATGTACAACATAGGTGGGAGCTTTAGGTGGTGGCAGAGCCACGAAAATAGGCACTTCCAGTGGCACCGGCTGAGCAGTGGGCCTTGGTTAGGGAACTGCCAAGGGCACACTAGAAGTGCCAGGATAATATTGTGATGGAGTGAATCCTAGCTCATGTTTCGGTGACTCCATGGGAACAGAGAATAGAGCCTGAAAAAGTGATAGGCAGTTAGAGATATTCCCAAGAACTTCAGGGAGCGGGGGAGGAGGCATGCTACTAGCCCATGCATGGTGCAGATCTATTAATTGTTGCCTGAGTCTTAGAACCTCATCATTGCATTCTGAACTTTCCTCCCAGGGATCCTGATCTGGGTCAATGAGCGGATTTTCAATCTCCCTACTAGCCATGGCGAGCTTTGCTTTTGATCTAATAAAGTCGTGTGACTAGACAGAGTGCTGTAAACCAACCACTGTTATCTGGAAGAAGATGCTCATCAAAGATAACACCTATTAGGATTAGGTCACATAACAACCATGGGAATCACATTGGTAAAATTGTCCTAGATTCATGTTCATTTATACCAGCCTTTGAGGTTAGCGAGGTCATTTTAACATTATCCCGATTTTCATCTACACTTAATTGCTTCTTTCCTCTAACCACACCTGTTTTCTTTCACCCTCACTTCTCTTTTCTTTCGCATCAGTCTCTTTCCTTCCTTTTCTCGTCTCATCATCCTTTCTTTCTTTTCTTCTCTCGCTATCTATTTTCTTTTTACCATTCTTTATGGCTTTTTCTTTTCTTTAAAATAGGAAAAATAATGAAACAAAATGATTAGATCAAACCCGAAAGTAGGTTGCCTACACATCATGTTGTACATGAATCAGATCTTGCATAGTTTGGGATGCATATGCATAAACATCACATAATTGAAGGTTTTTTGTTTTTTTTCACGAAAAACAAAAACAAACAAAAGAAAGACGTAACATCATAACATTTTGATGAAAGAAACAACAAAAACATACAACGAAATTAAGACAACCTCGATACTAATCAACAAAGAATGAATGACATTCTAGACTAACATGACAACATACATAATGCTCCTAATAAAGACTCCAAAGTTAAAGCAAACTTAACACCAACTTAACAAAGACACAATACTACAAATGGCAGAAAAGTAAAGGACTCAAACTAAACAAAAGATAGGAAATGCTCCTTCAAACTAGGGCTCTGCGTGATGACCCTGGCTGAGATAGAACTTCCTGTGAAGTTCACTTTCTCCCATTCAAGCTATGCAGCATATCTTATAAGTACCCTTCGATATTTGGGAAGATGCCTCTGGCACGTATTCCTTCCTCATGAGGAGTACACTTGAAAAGACTATTCTGACACCCCTCCACAGTTTTGAGCAAACCTAATAACTAAACTCTTAGTGCCTCTACTTTGGCCCCCACCCTTTATCCTGATGATCGCCAACTATGCATTCATTTTGTATCCTTCCTCTAATCTTCACTGGTAATGGTATGCTGACACCCCGAGAAATAGATTATAACTAGATTCCATATTCTTGAGTGTATCCGGGATTATCTAAACCTTCCCTGAGAGTATCCACGCCCTGCCATGTTGCATTACTCCAGAATTTCTCATACTTGATCTCACCCTTGGCTTGGTCCCTAAAGTACTCCACATCCTGTTGAAAGTCCACTATTGGCGGAACATCTTGCACTCTATCCAATTGACGTATTATCCTAAGAGGAGCGTATTGTCGGGTACAATTAAGCCCCAATAAAACTAGATGGGGGTGTATGCTAGATCCAACCAAGATTACTTTCTGTCGGAACCATAGATAGGTCCACAAGACATTGCTATCTGTTCTTGATTAAAGAAACTCAACCCAAGTGTCGACTTCTATAGGCAATGAGAATTTAGCAAAACCCATTCTATGTTCTATGGCTTCCACTCGACTAGGCAGACAACGGTCAATCACATCAAATTTAAGCAAAGAAGGGGCATGAAAATGCTCCATCATCCATAGTTGTAACACTAGGTTGCTCCCCTCAAAAAATCGCATACCCCCTTTTCTCTCGGTCAAAGCTTTGTATATTTCCACCAAGATCAGAGGCACGATAGTGACCTTGTCTCCCTTGTCCTTGTTAAATAAGGCCATTGCTACAGATTGCAACCGAGTATCAATACGCCTATCTTCCAAGGGGAATACCAAAATGCCTAATAGAACAAAGGCGAAGACTTCAAGGCGATGTTTCTCCCAATTCTTCTTAGTTGTATAAAATTCATCCCAAAAACAATCAAAACCGTCTAGGAGGACAAATCAAGCATACAAGTAATCGAAAGAGATCCACGATTAGTTAAGGCAACCCAGATGGTCATTAACTAGACAAGTTGGATCCCAAAAAGTCAATGCAGCCTCGATCAAGTTTGGACAGGGCATGATAGACAAGAGAGAAGTGAGAGTGCCTAGCTTCTTTGATAACTCATGCCTTTAAGAGTAGTTGAACGTGCCCCACCACTTGATTAACTTTTTGGGCACTTTAGAAACCATTAGGATTTTAGACCTTGGAGGCAGATCCATCCTGTAACAACACAAAAGGCTTATGATTTAACAATTGATAAAAGGGGAGAAATACCCGACCCTCGGGATTTTGACACGGACAAGTTATCATGAAGAAACAAACCACTTTAGACTCAGAATAAAAAAAATGGTACCACTAAGTGTGGTCAGCCTACTGGGCAAAGATTAACCGACGACTCTAGATCAGACTAAAATGGGGGAGACCCCAAGCTAGGACTAAAATAGTGACCAAAATAAAATTTACCGGACCCATCGAGGGTTGCCTACGTATCCCGCCCCGAAGGACGAGAATCAGGTACGCATAGTTCGTCCAGCTTGGAAAATTAAGGATTAAATGACAAACTAAACCCTGAATTGAGAGACACGACTAAAGACAGACGAATAAAATCTTTTTTGGGTTTTAATTAGAAACTAACACCAACAACTATGAAAGAATTTTTTTTCGATATTTTTGTAATATAAAAATGTACAAAGCCCCTATATACAGGGAAAAAAAAATATTTTTGGAGTTTTCGAATTGTGAATACTTACTAAAGAAATAAAAGAAAAATCTTTTTACGTTTTTTTTTTTTTTTTTTTTGGGGGGGGGGGGGGGGATTAGTGCAAAGGTAAAAAAGATCACACATTTTTTATTTTATTTGAATTTATTTATTTTTTTAAAATTGTGAAAAACAAAAGCCATAAAGAACCCTAAAAACTACCAAAATTTCTTTTTTCACTCTTTTTTTTTTACAATTTCTTGCCTAAACACTTTGTTTCTAACTCATGTTTTTGCCCAAATCAATTACTAAAGAAATAAAAGAAAAATCTTTTTAACGTTTTTTATTTTTTGGAAAATTAGCGCAAAAGTAAAAAAAAAAACACATTTTTTATTTTATTTTTATTTATTTATTTTTTTTAAATTGTGAAAAACAAAAGTC
The DNA here is from genome assembly GCF_002878395.1 of Capsicum annuum. NCBI lineage: Eukaryota > Viridiplantae > Streptophyta > Magnoliopsida > Solanales > Solanaceae > Capsicum > Capsicum annuum. Next base: position 215,459,070 of record NC_061119.1, read on the forward strand.
ATAAAGAACCCTAAAAAATATCAAAATTTCTTTTTTCACTCTTTTTTTTTCTTCCTTTTTTTTTTCAACAATTTCTTGCCTACACACTTTGCTTCTAACTCATGCTTTTGTCCAAATCTATCTGTCAAATGACCTCGTTACCCTCAAAGATACAACATTCAGCACATAGGGATGCTTTAGAGGTGAGTCTCCTACAATGGGCCACGTGGGTCCCGCTAGATCTCAATATGATGCAAATAAGCATGACCTAAAGGGTAACCTACGCTGGAGTTTACTAACAAGGCTGTTCAGGGGAGCATATGGCCGATAGTGGCTACGCTATCTTTCCACCCACTCCATACCAGCCAACGGCTTCCCCTCCTAAAAATAAGGGTGACTCAACCATAGGTCGTGTACACAGCGTGTACTACAGAACTTGTTGCAGAAAGAATTGACTCGGGTTATACAAATGATGCCAGATATAAATCGGTAATACATAAGAGAAAAACCATAAACACGTAGAACGTAAACACTCCACAATGATAAACAAATACAAACAATAACACAAACAATGTCTATACACTCATAATGTCAAAACTAAGACGATATAAAAATAAGCTCAAATTCTGAAAAGAGTCCCTAGCAGAGTCACCAGAGCTGTCACACCATTTTTTTCAACTCCAAAAAGATTAAATTTTATTTTAAGTTCGAAAGGGTTTTATTATCAAAGTGACAAAAGATGAAAATTTGTTTCGAAAAGAACCTTTTATATTCAAAACTCAGAGTCGCCACTTAGCATAAATTGGGTATGCCAAGTCACCCTTGGATATCCTTTTTTAAAATGGTTTGGACTCTATAAAACTAATCCATGAACAGAGATTCCGACTAAGGAATTCTATTGATCGAGAGGAAGGGTATTAGGCACCCCTCGATCCCGTGGTTTGACCATGGTCGCTTGGTGAAGCATATCGGCTAATTTGACATTACAAATAGATAAACCAAAACAAAACAATCAATCAAATAAACAAAATAAAACAAGTCCAAAAATATAGTGTTCAGTCCAATTATACAGTCCCAAAATAGAAAAAAATGCGAAAATATAAATCCTACTCTATTCGAGGCTAATCCTACACTACACTTCATGGCCTTCTGTACCCGACATTATGGGCCTTGATCACGAACATATTCCAAGTACAAGATACTTTGGGGCATTCCTCAGATAAATCAATACAGATTCCTCAAGGAATTCCCCAGCCAAATGAATACATTTTTTAGTACAAAAAGATTAAACTATTCAACAAAATTTCAAACATTCCACAGAATTTCCAACAGTCAACCAAAGTTGCCAATTCTAAACATTTGCCTACCCAACCTATATTTGCCTAAACCACTCGACGTACCATGATACTATCGAATTCAATTAACATTCATTTCAAGTTATACGAACAATGAAATCAAACTAACCAAAATTGCCAAATATATGAATTTTCCAATTCTCACCCCCAAACCCATTTCTAACCACATGATTAGTGCACGCTTCTATTATCCATTCACATCTCAAAATCTGAAACCAACACTGACGCAAACAACCAACGAAGATTCGAACTAAGCACACAACACATGAATCATCCACACCCACAACATCAATAAAGAATAAAAATAAAGTAAAGATCAGGAGAAGAAATGGACCTCAATGAAACTTATCCTTATCGATAATAAAGAAATTCGAGATCGAAACCTCCGAACGGGGACTCCAACAATGAATCAACTCGGTATCAAAAATAATAATCGAACTGAGAATATTCAACACATAGAATGCAAAATGAAACAGACGGGATCCGCTCAAGGTAATCGAAATCCAACCCCAAACAGTTCAAAATATGACCCGAATCGACAGGAATCAAACCCAAATGAACCGACGCTAACTTGAAGAAATTGAAATCCGACCCCAGTCCGAAATCTGACCCGAATCGACCGAATCTCTCCCTCCCAAACAGTCTTCGTTCTCTCTCCTTTTTTTATCACTGGTGCGTGTATGTGCGACTTTGAGCTGGTACAATTAGAAAACGACCAAGAAACGGTCTGGTCTGATGACAAGCTCACCGGAGAAGCTCAAACCTACCATCTCCCTCTCGATCTCCTCTCTTTCTCTCTCTTTCTCTCAGCTTCTCTCTATTCGCTACTCTCTCTCAGCCCTTTGATTCTCCTGTGTGTGTGATTTCTTTGCATATGTATGTATGTGTCTCCTGAGCAGAAAATTGAAACCAAAAATGAAGAGTTTTTTTTTCTCTATGATGATGATGATGTGTGTATCTATATTCTCTGTATGGAATCCCCGGTGGGTTTTCTTTTTTTGTGAGTATATTGTGTTGTGTAAGTATGTATGGCGTGTGGTAGTGGGGTGGGGTAGTGAGTTGGGGGTAGGGATAAGGTGTGATGTGGTTTATTTTGATTGGATAGGTTGTTAGGATAAGATAAAATTAGCTAGGGATTTGTTATTTTTGTAATTTTATGGAGGGATTATTACATGGCCGAGGGCACACGGTAAGATAAGGTAAAAATGGGTAGAAGTGATATCGAGGAGGGACAAAATTAGGTGTCTACATACAGTACTACTGATAACATATAAAGATTAGAATTTTGGGGAACTACTCACTCATGGACGTTCTTGATAGTTTGCTTTCTATTTCTCCTAAACTCGACACCCTAACTTTTGTCCGGCATTCAGACTTGTCTAGTACCTTGAAGTTTATATATGAATCTGCATCAGGTGAAGATGAGAAATGTTTAAATTTTGATCAAATCAAGCACAATGATTAGATTCAAATCCATGATCCATGAACCAAAAAAACAATTGAACATCTCTAAAATGGACAAAAGAGTTTAACTTCGATCAGGTCATGCACAGTCTTTACCTTCAAATTCAAGTTATATAAGCCACACAAACAATTGGATCATCTGTAAAAGAACTCAATGTTGATAAACTCATGAATTCTTGAAAACAAACATGACCATTTTCTACAAGAAGAATGATAGAATTACCCATCAAAAAATCAAGAGTTGGAAGTGAAGCTTAGCAGCCAAAGGGAATACAAACACTGTGTGGCTATATATGAGAAATTTGGCTATTAAGCCTCTTCAAGTTTTCCATTAGCAAAATGACCTACTTCTATTTTCTTATGTATCAGATTGATAATCAATCTGTCCATATGTAAATCGGATATGGCTATGCTAGGTGTTCTGATTAATTTATATTTGCGCTATAGAAATACACTTAAGCAAATGGATATTGGCACTTTTTTTAAAAAAAAATCGTTACATTGAAGATGCTTAATGTTTATCATTTCATCATACTCTTTAGTGATTCGACTTTGGAAACAATATCAAACAACTTATCTTTTTTATTTTTTCCTTTCTTGAATAATTTGTAGCTGTGTTCGGTGCTTGAATTTATGTTCGCGCTATAGAAATCCACCACAATAAATATAAGCACCTTTTTTTAAATAACGGTTATGCTCAACGCTCAAATTCGAGACACATAACATTAATAACCATTTATCATTCCGCCATGCTCTTTAGCTATTCAACTTTCATAACAATCAGACGACTTATCTTTTCTAATTCTTCCTTTTTAAATTTTGTGTCTATGTTCGGAGTTTGAAATCTACATTTCGATTCACGACATAGAAATCCACTATAACGAATATTAACACCTTTTTCAAAAAGTCTAAGTCTTTCCTTGTCTCTTGGGAAAGATATTAGTGGAAGTAAATAGTGTCAAAGATGGAAATTTGAGTTTTTTTTTTTCTTCATTTTACATCCTAATGTGTGTTCTCATTTATGATTTGCACCCTCTTCTATTATTTTTAATGATTTGCACCCTAATTTCTTAATTTTCCGTTATGTGACTACAACTTGAAAATATATTTCTGTCGTGTGACTCTAACTTTGCCTGATTTAGGCTCTAGCTTGAATGATATATTCTCTACAAAATTCCATCTTTGGAGACGTGTTTTGTTCTCGTGAATAACTCGAAAAAAAGTGTTTTTAGTTATTTTGCAACAGCAAAAAAATGAAAAGATTACGGTGCAATTCATATAAGAAAGATAAATACAAAACACAAAGAACTCAAAAACAAGTAAGAAAACAACTTATTTTCTAGCAAAACATTTTCTATGAAAAACATCTTTTTGGGCAGGTCAAGAAACTTTAGACACAATATGTCCTTAACATTTACTTCAAGAAAATATGGTAGCCATTGTCCTAATCAACATTTGCTTTTTAAAAATGTGGTCCAACAAGGATATTAGTGGTTGACCATGACTTAGAAACATTATATTTATAACTTATAGGTGTATGTAATTCTGATTTTCAAGAAACTTTGCCTCTTTTTCTTGCATGGCTTTCCATTGTATGTTTCTACTTGCAATTTATTTAGTGCTTCCACTTTCAACAATTGCTCAATCTTACAAAAATGTTAGTTTGGGTTCAAAACTCATTACAAGTGATGTTACTAACTTTTGGCCATCCCCATCTGGAGAATTTGCATTTGGCTTTCAAAGAATTGGAAATGGATCATCAGGATTTTTACTAGCCATTTGGTTCAACAAACTCAAAGAAAAGACTATAGTTTGGTCAGCCAATAGAAATAACATCGCGCCGGAGGGATCCAAAGTTGAACTTTCTATAGATGGAAGACTAGTGCTAACTGATCCAAATGGTCAAGAAATATGGGCTCATGATACGGCTAGTGCTGGACCGGCCTATGGAGCCATGCTTGACACCGGAAACTTTGTGCTAGCAAACAGTAGTTCAGGCATTCTATGGCAGAGTTTTCATGAGCCAACCGATACGATTTTGCCTGGCCAAGTACTTAATCAAAGATCCAGGCTTGTCTCGAGCTTCTCTAGCACGAATGCATCGAGTGGAAGGTTTGAGTTGTTACTGGATGGAGAGCTGGCGCTTTACACGATGAAGTACCCAATTGATGCCACAAATGATGCATATTGGTCAACCGTGACTGGTGGCAGTGGTAACCAGGTGAACTTCAATCAATTAGGCGTTATTTACCTTCACGCAGCAAATGGAACTCTGCTGAAATTGATATCCTCTTCCAATGAGACAAACTCAACAGCAAGCCAATTGTATCAGCGAGCGATTCTTGAATATGATGGAGTTTTTAGGCACTATGTCTATCCGAAAAAATCTTCTAGTGGGAGGCCGATGGCGTGGTCTAGTTTGCGTAGCATTCCGGATAACATCTGTTTGCATCTCCCTCAACAACATCTACAGACAGGAGGGATTGCATGTGGTTTCAACAGCCTTTGCTCGATGGGAACTGACCGGAGGCCAAGATGTGATTGTCCACTCAGGTATACAATAAATGATCCGAAGGACAAATTAGGCAGCTGCAGTCGGAATTTCCCCGAGCAAGATTGTAAGGATGAATCTCGAGGTGATGAGTCTTTCACAATGCACGAAATGCTCAACACTAACTGGTATGGTGGCGATTATGAGCATTACGCAGATGTTACTGAGGATTGGTGCAAACAGAATTGTTTGAGTGATTGTTATTGTGTTGCTGCTGTTCACAATCCAGGAAAAGATTGTTGGAAGAAAAGGTATCCGCTTTTAAACGGCAGGACAGATCCAACAGAAACAGCAAAAACGTTTTTGAAAATAAGGAAAGACAATTCCACAGTGGGATCAACAATAACAACTACGCCTCGGTCTCAAGTTGGTGAAAACAGAAAAAGTCAATCTAGTCTCATCATTTCTGTTTCTGTATTGTTGGGTAGTTCAGTTTTCATCTTAATGTTGTTGGCCCTTTTGTATGTTATTAAGTTTAAAGGGAAATATCCAAAGAAGCTTTCAGCATATCAAGCTATTCCAGGAGTGAACATAAGAAGTTTTAGCTACAATGAGCTAGAAGAAGCTACAAACGGATTCGAGGAACAGTTAGGAACCGGTGCCTTCTCAACAGTTTACAAAGCGGTTCTTAATGACGAAATTAGGAAAGTGGTTGCTGTCAAGAAACTACACAAGACGGTAGCAGAAGGAGAACAAGGATTCCTAGCTGAAGTGAATTCAATCAGCAGGACTAATCACAAGAACTTGGTCCAACTCCTCGGGTTCTGCAACGAAGGCCAACACCGTCTTTTGGTATATGAACACATGGAAGCTGGCTCATTAGCAGACTTGCTATTCAAAGATTCTAGGATTAGTTGGTCGCGAAGGGTACAAGTTGCAATAGACACTGCTAAAGGGCTTTGCTATTTGCATGAAGAGTGTAGTACCCAAATTATACATTGTGATATCAAGCCCCAAAATGTGCTTTTAGATGAAAATTTGACAGCAAAAATAGCAGATTTCGGAATAGCCAAGCTTTTGAGGAAAGATCAGACTCGAACAACCACTAAGATACGTGGGACAAGAGGGTATGTAGCCCCAGAGTGGTTTAGGAACATGCCTATAACCGTCAAAGTGGATGTGTACAGCTTTGGAATCTTGCTTTTAGAGCTGATTTGCTGCAGAAAAAGTTACAAGCAAGACGTGGCGAATGAGAATGAAATGATACTGACGGAGTGGGCTTGTGATTGCTACAGGAGAAAAGAGTTTCATTTACTCGCGGGTGATGACGAAGAGGCCATAGAAGATATCGAGAGGTTCGAGAAGTTGTTGATGGTTTCTATTTGGTGCATTCAAGAAAATCCAGCATTAAGGCCTAGCATGAAGGAAGTCATACTAACACTTGAAGGTTCTGTTGAAGTCTCAATCCCCCCAGACCCTTTTTCCTTTATCCGTTTTGTTTAGATCAATCATGTTTTTCCCCTTAAGCAAATCTGTATCTGTATGTTCTCTGCATTGTGTTTCTTGAAATGTACTATTTCAATATCCAGTTCAGTTTAATCTTTGAAAAGAAAATAAGAAAATGTTATCCACTGTGTTCAATACAAAGAAAAATATGAACAGTATGTTAGATTAGCAAAATTCTTTTTCCAAGCCTACATGAAGGATTGGGGTAGGTTGCTCCTCAACTCAGGGACCAGTTCCCAGATGTCCTCAGCAAGAAGAAAAGATAAATGGAAATACACAAGAGTTTTACGTGGAAACTCCTTGCTCAAGGAAGACAAAACCACGACCTGCCTCCAGGATTTCAAAGATCTACTATATTCAAGCAACCTCTTGAATGCAGACTCCACTCCTAAGGATCAAACTGTTAATCCTGGAAATATCTTCCAGCTAGCTCTGACTGGACTCTACAAGCTAACTCTTGCTTGAACAATCATCTAACTCTAGATGATTACAAGAGATGGTTACACCACAACACCTACTACAATCATAAGCTACTGTAGGCAAACTTTTAAGAACAAAATTACAAAGACTCAATTACAACAAGGAAATAAAGATACAACTTGATGAGCAATAGGTTCCCGTTGCAATTGCAGTCCTTGAAGCACCACTTCTGAAGGATATTTAGTTGTAAGTATTATAAAATCAGAAGAAAGAGTAGACGAAAGTATATTTCTTTGATGAGACTGCAGTGCAGTTTATATACAGCTGAAATAATAGCGTAAACTAACTCCTAGAATGTAGGAAAAGATAACTACGTCTAATACAACCAACACCTAAATAAGTTGAACAAGTCTAATCCTAATCAAACTATATCTGTAGTACACAGTAAAACAATTTTACAACACTGTTAAACCACTAATGCTAATGCGCTATTACGCCCCCCTCAAGTTAGGTGTGAAGAGACAACACGTAACTTGGGAAGCATTAACTGGAAAGCTGGCTTGCACAATGGTTTGGTAAGTGGATCTGCAAGTTGATCAGCAGAGTTTATGTGCCTCATTTGGACCAGTCCATTATGGACCTGGTTACGAACAAAGTGAAGATCAACCTCAATGTGCTTCATTTTGGTATGATGTACCGGATTCTCGGAAATGTACGTAACTCCAAGGTTATCACAAAGTATTATAGGTGTAGCAGGGAGTGTCACGTGAAGATCTTTGAGCAAGTGAGTAACCCAATTCGTTTCAGACAAGGCAGAAGCAACTGCACGATATTCAGCCTCAGTGGAGGATCTAGAGACCGTAGGTTGCTTACGAGAACTCCAGGAGACGGGCGTTGTGCCCATATAAACAATGTGTCCCGAGATAGAGCGGCGATCATTGATGTCACCTGCCCAATCAGCATCAGCATAGGCATAGAGATCAGTCGATTTTTGTGGGGAAATACGAATGCCATACTGGTATGTTTATTTAAGGTAGCGGAGGACACGCTTAACTGCCTTCCAGTGAAGCACAGAAGGAGAAGGGTTGAACTGCGTAAGATTGTTGATAGAATATGTGATGTCAGGTCGAGTAAATGAAAGGTACTGAAGCTTACCGAGCACACTTCTGTATTCTTTTCCATCAGTTTTAGGTGCTCCATCATCAGCTAGTAGGGTCTCAGACATGCTCATAGGTGACTGCATACCTTTGCAGTCTTACATCTGAGTGTCATGTAGAATCTCCTGTATATACTTGGATTGACTGAGAAACAAGCCATCAGCATTCCTTTGTACTTCAACACCCAAGAAATAGTGTAATAAACCAAGGTACTTGAGAGAAAAAAAATTTGAAAGAGAGGTACAACATGTTGAATGAGTTTCATCACTGCCTGTGATTATGAGGTCATCCACATAGATCAGAATATAAATAGTGACCCCCGTATTGTGCTGAACAAAGAGAGAATTATCACACTCAGACATCTTGAACCCCATTCGATCTTTAGCTTGCCTGATCCCGTAAATTGTCCTTAAGATGGCAGACATAGTTGGGATGATTCTGTTGGAAATTGCTTAAGTTACTGCACTATTTTTTAGCAAAATAAATTGTTTAGTTTTAGGATGAATTTGAATTTTGAATTTAAGTTAGGTTGTTTGATTTGTTGAGACATTTTAGTGAGTTTAAATTTTGAATGTTGCTGATTTTTCTATTGTAAAGTGGCTATTTAAAGCCCCTTGATGCTCAATAAAATCATTGAATACTATTGAAAGCTATTGAAAGTTATTCAATCCTTTGAGAGTCATTTTAACCCCTTTTCATTGCCCCATCTTTCTTTAAAAAAAACAACAGTGGTATCAAGAGCTTCATTGATCTTACGGGATCTGTGAATTCTTCTAAAGCGCTACTATATCAATTTTAACCCGTCAGGGCTACTTTTTTCAACCCGTGCTTATTTTCAAAGCGTAGGGCTATTTTTCAACCAAAAAGATGTCAAGCAGTAGTCTCTCATTGAATGTCCCAAAAATTTTCACCGGCGAAAACTACCAAATTTGGTCAGTGAAAATGAAATCATATCTTCAAGCCTATGATCTGTGGAAAGTTGTAGCGAATGATACACCATTACAACCACTCCCTGAAAATCCTACTGTTGCTCAAATTAAATCTCATTCAGATGAAAAGCTCAAAAAATTCAAAGCCAAAACTGTAATTTAAAATTTCGTTGCAGATTTGATTTTTTTTAAAATCATTGCTTGTGAGACAGCAAATGAAGCTTGGGAAAAGCTAAAAAAAAGAATAGCAAGGAAGTGATCGAGTTAGAAAAATCCAAATTTTGAATTTGAAAAGGAATTTTGAATCTCTTAGAATGCAAGAGGTTGAAACTATTGCTAAGTATTCTGAAAAGATTTCTTTGCTTGTCAGTAAAATCAGGTTACTTGGCGAGGATTTCAAAGATGACAGAATAGTAGAAAAAATTCTTGTGACAATTCCGGAGAGATTTGAGTCTAAAATCTCATCTCTGAAAGAGTATAAAGAACTCTCTACTATCTCTGTTGAAGAACTAATAAGTGCTCTTCAAGCACAAGAGCAAAGAAGAGCTTTTAGACAAGACAATGTTACTGAGAGTGCCTTTTATGCACAAAATAAAAAAGAAAAAGGTAATTATCCTCCTTGTAGACACTGCAAAAAGAAAACACACTTGGAGAATTTTTGTTGGTGGAAACCTGATGCAATTTATGGAAATTGTAAACAAGCAGGTCATGTTACAAAAGTGTGCAAGCTTAAAAACAATCTTCAAGCACAATTTGCGGAAGCAGAAATTGAGGAGGAGCGCCTTTTCTAAATCACAGTAACTAAAGAAAGGAGGAGTGTTGGAAATTTCTTAAGTTACTGCACTAGTTTTTAGCAAAATAAATTGTTTAGTTTTAGGATGAATTTGAATTTTGAATTTAAGTTAGGTTGTTTGATTTGTTGAAACATTTTAGTGAGTTTAAATTTTGAATGTTTCTGATTTTTCTATTGTAAAGTAGCTATTTAAAGCTCCTTGATGCTCAATAAAATCATTGAATACTATTAAAAGCTATTGAAAGTTATTCAATCCTTTGAGAGTCATTTTAACCCCTTTTCACTGCCTCATATTTCTTTAAAAAGAACAACAGATTCGTGTCTTCATAGCCAGGAGGTTGAGACATATACACGTCTTCTTAAATCTTTCCCTGAAGAAAAGCATTATTGACATCTATTTGATGTAGCGGCCAATTCATTTGTACAGCAATTATGAGTACTATTCGAATTGTAGTTGGTTTAACCACCGGACTGAATGTCTTGTGAAAATCAACTTCGGCCCTTTGGGTGAACCCTTTTGCAACTAAACGTGCTTTGTACCTATCAATGGATCCATCAAATTTAGTTTTAATTCAAAACAACCACTTACAAGAGACAATATTTCGGGCATGGTCTGGTGGAACCAAGTCCCAATTCTGGTTCTTCATTAATGCATCAAATTTAGCCTTCATAGCATCTCTCCAATATGGAAATTTTTGTTCTTGCTTGTGGGTTATATGAATAGAGGGTGCAGGCTGGTTCACTTCCCTGTGTTGTTCTTTAGGTGTAATGTTAACAATAGGTTCAGATGGGAGAGGTAAACTGAGAGATGGGGTTGGCTGTATTGATGATGAGTGCGGCCGACGCCGGTAGACGCGGGTAATTAGTGGGCGGCGGTTCTTGGAGATAGGACAAGTAGAGGGAACTGGGGATTGGCTTTGGAAAACAAAATGGGGTTGAAGGTTATCAGCAGGAGATTGCGTATACCTATCAGAAGAAGATTTTAAGGAAGTAGAGGGGATATTACCTGGTTCCTGAGTAATGGAGTGATCTACCTTCGGGTAGTTTTCTTGTGCGGCACGAATTGAGCAGGCATCTTGACGTGTGTCTTGCATGAGTGGAATAGTGGGGGGCAATTGGGTAGTATTAGTATCAAGCGTATTTTCTCCATAATTGAAAAGGTTAGAATTATTGGGAGAAGAAACTTTTTCCCACTGTAAAGAAGAAAATTTCTGGTTCAATGGAGAAAATATACTTTCAAATGGAAAAATATCTTCAAAATATTTTACATCCCGAGAGAGAAAAATTTTGGAACTGGTGGGGTCAAAACAAAGATAGGAATGACGAGTGATGGAGAATCCAAGATAGACACAAGGTTTGGAGTATGGTTGTAACTTATTTTGGGCATATGGTCGAAGTCATGGGTAGCACAAACAACCAAATGTACAAAGAGATTCATACACTGGTTTGTCATTAAAAAGAATTTCAAATGGTGACTTGTTATTAAGTGTGCTAGTGGGTAGGCGGTTGATGAGATATGTGGTATGATGGCAAGCAAATGACCAAAAATCAGATGGTAAAGCAGCTTGATGAAGTAGTGTTTTAGCTGTCTCAACTAGGTGACGATGACGTCTTTCGGCCATGGCAACCCGTTGAGGTGTGTATGGTGGAGAAACAAGGTGTTGTATGCCATTGGAGTGGAGGTACGGGTCTAATATTTGATATTCACTTCCTCTATCAGTGTATAGGGTGAGTATTTTTTTATCAAAATGTTTTTCAAGCACAGGATGTAGGTTTTGAAAAATTTGGTGAACTTCATTTTTATTTTTCGTTGTGTATAACCAGATTTATTTGCTATACAGATCAACAAAAATACAATAATAACATTTTTTATCAATTGAGAGCATGGTAGATGGCCCCCACAGATCGCTATAAAGTGTTTCTAATGGAGATTTACTGGACAATTTGTTTGAATAAAATGGAAATCTGTGGGCTTTATTGTAGCAACAAGAATTACAGTAAGTAAATTTATCTTTCAAAGAATAAGAAAGATTGGAATTATTGAGAATGAAAAATAAAACTCGAGAATGAGGGCGACCCAATCTTCGATGTGTTAACTCCTTATACGGGTATGCAGAATCTGTATATGCAGAACAACAACTTCAACTAGTTCTTGTTTAAAACAAGAACTCAATAAAGTAAAAAAAAAATACCCTCAACATAAGATCAAAGTGATCTTTTTTAGAAGCGTATTTTATTTTCAGAAATCAAGATGAAACAGAAATGGCCAAGTCGGCCGAATTCACGAACTTTCCTTAAGGAAATAATTCCCCTCACTGTACCCGAGGTTGCAGAATTTTCCTCCTAGGATAAAATGTCCAAACAGACCAACTGTAGTGGTACCTCAAACAATTGGAATATCGTCGAACTCACTTAACGGATTGACTGATCACATAGTATTTGTGAAGACAAGAACAGAGTTTATTATAGAAAAAATTCACATCAAAACCTGTGAATGAAAGCAGGTTTATATAGCTTGTGAGATGCCTCTTCGAAAAGGTGGCATCGGTTCTCTTAAATGGTGTGATGTTCCTGGAAATTCATGTCTGTTTACCCAAAGAACCTGTCCTTCTCCAAACAGACATACCAGTTCACAAAATAGTACATCAGTTCATTCAACAGATATATTATTTCATTGAAAAATTGCATCTGTTCAAAGCAGTATATCATTTCAGAAAATACTGTTTTAAAATTTGTATCCATGTCAAGCAAAGACTGATTACATCTGGATAAGTGGTTTCCTTTTGAACTTTCCGTAATGAACATGCATCGGATGCACTCGGTCAATCGGTAGATTTGATATCTTTGAACTATCGAGCTTTAATGTACTCCTAGACAACACATGTCACACAACCAGCCTTTTACGGTTTTATGGTTCTCGCGGTTTTGTTTTTTTCAGCCATGAACACGTCCCGGTTTCATGAGAGCTTAGAGAATAGGCCTTTACTAACATTCTCGTTGAAGCGGCTTCCACTTCGCCCTCACATAGGTGATTTCTAAACATTCAATCCTATAGATTAAACTATTTTTTCAAATCTACCAAATTTAGATAATCATTAAAAGACTTTTCACTTTAAGTCTTATCGTTGATTACTATACATTATCTGCATCATAAGAATGGGTTGGGTAATTGATAATGTTAAACGTGCCAGACACAATTTTGTTTGATTTCTTTGAACCTAGATCTTGGTATCTCCAGTCTTCTAGGTAGATTTACCACTGTGCTGACTTGTCCTAGGCCTTAAACCCATTCCCTTGGATGTCCTTTCAACTCCTTCTCTAGATAGGCCTTTTGTAAGTGGATCCGACACATTATCCTTTGACTTTACATAGTCTACAGTGATAATTCCACTAGAGAGAAGTTCCCTAACGGTATTGTGTCTTCGTCGTATGTGACGAGATTTATCATTGTACATCATGCTCCCTTCCCTACCTATTGTCGCGTGGCTATCACAGTGTATATATATTGGTGCCACTGGCTTGGGCCAATATGGAATATCTTCCAAGAAATTTCGGAGTCATTCTGCTTCTTCACCGGCTTTATCCAATGTGATAAATTTAGATTCCATTATAGAGCGAGCAATACAAGTCTATTTGGATGATTTCCAAGAGACTGCTCCCCCACCGATAGTAAATACACATCCACTTGTGGATTTTACTTCGTTCGATCCTGTGATCCAATTTGCATCACTATATCCTTCAAGTACCGCAGATATTTATTATAATGCAAGGCATAATTTTGAGTGTGTTTAAGATACCCCAAAACTTTTTTCATTGCCATCCAGTGAGTTTTGTTGGGATTGCTCATGTACCAACTCAATTTACTAATATCGCATGCTATGTCTTGTCGTGTACAGTTCATTATATACATTAAACATCCCAATACTCTTGCGTAATCCAATTGCGAGTCACTTTCACCTTCATTCTTTCGAAGTGGAAAGTTCACATTCAATAGAGTCTTGGCAATACCAAATTCCATATACTTGAACTTGTCAAGTATTTTTTTGATATAATGAGACTGTGACAATGCCAACCCTTGTGGAGTTCGATGGATTCTTATACCTAAGATCACATCTGCAATTCCAAGGTCTTTCATATCAAACTTACTCTCGAGCATTCGTTTGGTTGCATTTATGTCAGAAATGACTCTGCTGATGATCAACATATCATCCACATATAAACAAACAATGACTTGGTGATTCGGAGTGTCTTTAATGTAAACACATTTATCACATTCATTTATCTTGAACCCGTTTGCCAACATAGTTTGGTCAAACTTTGCATGCCATTGTTTAGGTGCTTGCTTTAGTCCATACAATGACTTAATAAGTCTACACACCTTATTCTCCTTCCTTGGAGCCACAAAACCCTCAGGTTGTTCCATGTAAATTTCTTCCTCCAATTCTCCATTTAGGAAAGCGGTTTTCACATCCATTTGATGGATTTCAAGACCATATACCGCAGCCAAGGCAATTAACATTCGAATCGGTATTATCCTTGTTACTGGCGAGTATATATCGAAGTAATCAAGGCCTTCTTTTGTTTGAAGCCTTTTACTACAAGTCTTGCCTTGTATTTGTCAATTGTACCATTCGTTTTCATCTTCCATTTGAAGATCCATTTAGAACTTAAAGGTTTATTTCCGGGAGGAAGATCAACTAATTCCCATGTATGGTTGCTTAAGATTGAATCAATTTCACTATCGACTACCTCTTTCCAAAAGGATGAGTCCGAAGATGCCATCGCTTCCCTAAATGTTTGAGGCTCATTTTCTAAGAAAAATGATACAAAATCCAATCCCAATAAAGTAGACGTTCTTTGACATATACTACGTCTTGTATTTTTTTCATTATGTATATTCTCACTTAGTTCATCTCAAGGTCGTTTAGATCCTTCCCTAGACTGTTCATGTCTAATTTTATACGGGTAAATGTTTTCAAAGAATTCAGCATTGTCTGATTCAATTACCGTATTTTCATTAATATCCAGATATTCAGATTTATGAACCAAAAATTGACATGATTTACTACTTTTATCATATCCTATGAACACGCAGTCTACCGTCTTAGGTCCAATCTTAACCCTTTTAGGCATAGGAATTTGGACCTTTTCTAGACACTCCCACACTTTGAAATATTTTAAGTTGGGTTTTCTTCCTTTCCACTTTTCATAAGGAATTGATTGTATCTTACTATGGGGAACTCTATTGAGTATACGATTGGCTGTAAGGATAGCCTCCCCCCATAAGTTTTGCGGTAAACCAAAACTTATAAGCAAGGAATTCATTATTTTCTTCAAAATTTGGTTTTTCCTTTCCACAATTCCATTAGATTGAGATGAATACGAGGTTGTAGTTTGATGGATGATTCCATTCTCTACACATATTTGCGCAAAGGGAGATTCATATTCTCCGTCCCTATCACTTCTTATTATTTTGATCTTTTTTCTAACTAATTTTCAACTTCAGTTTTATATTGCCTAAACGCATCTATTGCTTTATCCTTACTATTTAGCAAGTATACATAATAGTATCTAGTGCAATCGTCAATAAAAGTTATGAAATACTTTTTCCACCACGTGATGGTGTTGACTTCATATCACAAATGTCAGTATGTATTAAGTCTAAGGGATTGGAATTCCTTTCAACGGACTTATAAGGATGCCTTGCATACTTCGACTTCACACATATCTGACACTTTGATTTATTGCACTCAAAGTTTGGCAAAACTTCTAAGTTAATCAGTTTTTGTAACGTTTTATAATTAACATGGCCTAAACGTTCATGTCATAAATCATAAGACTCAAGTAAATAAGAAGAATTTGAACTTTTATTTATTTCAACAGTAATTACATTCATCTTATAAAGGCCCTCGGTGAGATAGCCTTTTTCTACATACATTTCTCCTTTGCTAATTACAATTTTTCTAGAAACGGTTACATATTTGAATCCGTTCTTATCTAGAAGTGAAACAGAAATTAAGTTCCTACATAGTTCTGAAACATACAAGACATTGCTAAGTGTCAAGACCTTTTCTAAAGTCATTTTCAAGCATATTTTTCCTGTTTCTTCTACCTTAGCAGTAGCGGAGTTAGCCATGTAGATCATTTCTTCTACTTGAGCCAGAGCGAATGATGAAAACAACTCTTTGTTGGCATATACATGGAGGGTAGCACCAAAATCTATCCACCATTCGTGAGGATTCCCCGCCAAGTTGCATTCTGAGAACATAGCACACAGATCATCGCATTTTTTATTGGATTCAATCATATTTGCTTGATCCTTATTCTTGCCTTTCTTCGGGGCTCAACAATCCATGGACTTATGGCCAATCTTGCCATAATTGAAGCATTTTCCCTTGAATTTCTTCTTGGGTTGATGGCTTCCTTGTTCAGTTTCTCTTTTCTTAGAATTGTTTTGGTCATCTTCTACAATATGTGCTCCATTAATTGTAGAATTCCCTTTTGACCTTCTCTCGGCAGCTTTATTTTTCTCTTCAATACGCAGTCGGACAATAAGATCTTCGACAGTCATCTCCTTGTATTTATGCTTCAAGTAGTTTTTGAAGTCTTTCCACAAAGGTGGTAGCTTCTCAACTATCGCTACTACTTGAAATGCATCATTCACAATCAAACCTACAAAATAGTTTATGTGAGTATTAAGAACTTTTTAAATTTGTTCAACTAAGGTATTTTTCAAAGATATACCTTCTGCTAGGAGATCATGTATAATAACTTGCAACTCCTGCACTTGAGAGACAACTGATTTGCTATCTATCATTTTAAAGTCCAGGAACTATGCAACAAGGAATTTCTTAATTCCCATATCCTCTATTTTATATTTTTGTTCAAGTGCCCCCCACAATTCCTTCAATGTCTTAATTCCACTGTAAACATTGTAGAGGTCGTCTTGGAGACCACTCAGAATATAATTCCTGCAAAGGGAGTCTGAATGTTTCCAAGCTTCTACAATTATGAAACGCTCTTTGTTTGAGGTTTCCTCGGGCACCTCAGGAGTGTCTTCGCTAGTGAACCATTGCAGACACAAAGTGGTGAGGTAAAAGAACATCTTTTGCTGCCATCATTTAAAATCAATGCCTGCAAATTTTTCGAGCTTCTCCGCCGGTGCCATTGTAGGCGAAGCATTTGTGCGACTTGATGTGGCAATATTATTTTCCCCTACAGACGTTGCCGCATCTTGCATTTGACTATCGCTTGTCTTTTTCTTGTCACCACAAGACAAAAAATACTTAATATTTTCAGAATACTACTTATAAAGTTAAGCAACTTTAAACTTTTTTTCTTGTTTCTAGTTGACAATGAAGTTTTTATGACTTCCAATTGTCAACCGAATGATCTTTAACTTGTGATGAAGTTTTTATGACTTCAAATCACTAGTTAAGTTCAGGCGGAGTAGAAAGTTAAAACGTTAATCTCTAAAAACAAGCTATACAGATTCTGAAAGTTATTTTCTTAAGATTGTTAACTCCTTATAACGGGTACACAGAATCTGTATATGCAGAACAACAACTTCAACTAGTTCCAGTTTAAAACAAGAACTCAATGAAGTACAAAAAATACCCTCAACACAAGATCAAAGTGATCTTTCTTAGAAGTGTAATTTATTTTCAGAAATTAAGATAAAACAGAAATGGTCAAGTCGCCCGAATTCACGGACTTTCCTTAAGGAAATAATTCCCCTCATTGTACCCGAGGTTGCGGAATTTTCCTCCCAGGATAAAATGGCCAAACAGACCAACTGTAGCGGTACCTCAAACAATTAGAATATCGTCGAACTCACTTGACGGATTGACTGATCACACAGGGTATTTGTAAAGACAAGAAGAGAGTTTATTGCAGAAAAAATTTATATCAAAACCTGTGAATGAAAGCAGGTTTATATAGCCTGTGAGATGCCTCTTCAAAAAAGTGGCATTGGTTCGCTTAAATGGTGTGATGTTTCTAGAAATTCATGTCTGTTTACCCAAAGAACGTGTCCTTCTCCAAATAGACATACCAGTTCACAAAACAGTACATCAGTTCGTTGAACAGATCAGTTCGTTAAACAGACATGTCATTTCATTGAACAATTGCATCAGTTCGAAGCAGTGTATCATTTCAGTAAATACTGTTTCGAAATCTATATGCATGTATAAATGGAGGATTACTGGTGCATTTTCCTTTTGGCATTCGGATTAAATTTACATGAAATAAACTTTGTCCAAAAAGATAGATCTCATCGATCGATCATTTGACAAATCCAAATTCAAAGTCGAAGCCGAACCGAGCGAGCGATGACGACGGCGAGAGGCATTTCTTATTTCTTGCCTCACTTAGCATGTGGAGTAAGTGCTTTCTATTAAAAACACTCCATAGTTCTCTTCTCCCACCAATGTGAGAGAATTAGTGAACTTTTCAATTTTGGGAGTACACCTTCTAAATTGGTGTCTTCTTTCTTCCACCATTTTTCTCTCCATTTTCCATTCACACCTTTTTCATACATATTGAACCCAACATGATGTCGCAGATGTAATGAAGGGCCGATAACAACAACATTGATGGTTGGGCGAGATGGTGTTGTCCATTCATAGAGTCCTACTTTATTCAAGCCGCACGGAAGAGGTGTTCCCATATTCAGATCCTTCACAAGAAAGTTAAAAGGAAAAAATTATATTGAGGTTTGGTTATCTTGACAAAATTGAGAACGAAAATAAGTTTGTGCTTGATAGCAGGAGAACATAAAATAGTAGAGAGTTTGAAGGCATTATTTGACGTATATAAATGACTAGTACCAGTTTGAGTAATTGAAATCACATTACCATTACCCATCGTCACTTCTTCCATCCCATTGAAGTCCTGAACATTATGCAGGGAGTTGGTATCGGAGGTAATATGGTGAGATGCATCCGAGTCTACAATCCATCGGTCATTTGGTGGTGTTTGGGCAGCAAAATTACCCTTAGCTTCAAAGTGGTTGTGGGATCGCGACCGACAGACATTTGTTGTATGGCCAAATTTATCACAGAGCTGACAACGTACTCGTGAAGATTGGTGTGGGAAGTTACACCACTGAGAACCCTTGTTGGAATCCTGAGAAATAGCACTTTGATTGGACTGTCTGTTTTGGGGACGCCAGTTGTCGTAGTTGTTGTTGTTGTTGTTGGGTGGGCGTCAATTATTGCGTGGTGCTGATTGGGAATTTGTGACACGTTGAGCAACTGCTACAGTGACTTGTGTGGTCACCTTTTTGAGGTCATCATGTTTAAGGAACACTTCGTGATCAAGAAGCTTGTCAAAAAGTTCTTCGTAGCTGATTGGAGAGTCCCGTGCCCGTATAGCTGCTGAAATCTCACGAAACTCTGGATCGAGTCCACTCAAAATTTTCACCACAAGCTTTTTGTTATTTACCGGTGAACCAGCTGTGGCGAGCTCATCAGACAGAGAGCGAATCTCATGCAGATATTCAATAATAGATTTATTGTCTTTACTGACCCGACTGAGATGGTGACGAAGGCTAAATATGCGGGTCTGCGATTTGTTTGCAAAGGAGGTGTGAAGCTGATCTCAGGCAGCTTTGGAGTTGTCTGCGGAAGCGACAGTGGATGCGATTGTGGCATCAACAGAGGCCATAAGAGCAGTTTGGATTAGTTTACCTTGATGAAACCAATCCTTGTATTCGGAGTTGGCAGATTCAATTTCGTTAGTGATGATTGTTTTTGGAGGGGACAACGTGGTGCCATCAATATGACCATAAAGGTCATGTCCATGAAGTAGCATGGCAATCTGGGCCTTCCAAATAGTAAAGTTGTGGCTGCCAGATAGTTTAATCGGCAGTTGGGAGGCTGGGTTGAATTGAATTAGGTTTTTGACGACAGGGGAAGCGTCAGCATTAGCAATTGGGGTGGAGGCAGCCATTGATATGCAAAAAAAAAATACTCGTTAGAGTTATTGTGGTTTTGATACCATATAAAAGCAGAAGAAAGAGTAGAAGAAAGTATATTTCTTTAATGAGACTGCAGTGCAGTTTATATACAGCTGAAATAATAGCGTAAACTAACTCCTAGAATGTAGGAAAAGATAACTATGTCTAATACAACTAACACCAAAATAAGTTGAACAAGTCTAATCCTAATAAAACTATATCTGTAGTACACAGTAAAACAATTTTACAACACTGTTAAACCACTAATGCTAATGCGCTATTAAGTGTATGGAAGTGTTAGTTTTCTTGTTGAGGAAGATGGGTAATATATATATATATATATATATATATATATATATATATATA
>NC_061119.1:215479587-215488250 GCF_002878395.1 Capsicum annuum
TAATATATATATATATATATATATATATTTATATATATATATATATATATGTGTGTGTGTGTGTGTGTGTGTGTGTGTGTGTGTGTGTGTAAGAAAACCTAGGAGAGATTGAGGCAAAAAGGTGGCAGCAGCTTTTCACCAACTTTTGTACTATGTGTCAGTTGCGGCAGTTTGACTATGACAGCGACAAGTGATCCCAACCTGTTTCCTAATGCGTAGTAGCTTTTGTCATCACAAAAACTCTAGGGAACAAGTTTCAAATTATGAGTTTGTCAATCATCAAAACTAAAGACTTAACACCACAGAATTCACAGTGTCCTTGAGATAGTTAATTCCCTCATAGTATCTGATTTATTGGATTATTTCCTCCTAAAATAGAACGGCATTACCTTGTTAGAATAGCAGCACTTCAAATTGCAACAACCTTCAGACTCCAAGACCAAAGCGAATTACACAACTTTCAAACTTCAAATTCAAACACCTAACAGTTTTAAAGTTAAACTATTATGTGTGCGAGTTTACTACCTAAACTATAACTAACAATTCATCAAACCACACCTCAACTATCAGTTGCTCCTTTTTCCTACATGAAATATCACCATCATTCAGGTAGGTAAAGGAAACGATTGATAGTGGTGTTTTGATTAGTAATTGATGATGGTTCAGATAGAAAACTTGCAACTTGATAGTTAAAATATAAACTCAACAACAACTACAACGTACCCAGTATATTTTCACAAAGTGGGTTCGGGGAGCGTAAGTGTACGAGTACGTACCATTACCTTCAAGGTGAGGTAGAGTGGTTGTTTCTGATAGTCCCTTGGCTCAAGACAAAAAATAGTTCATAAAAGACATAGTATAGGAACAATAGGTATTAACAAAACAAATAATAACACAAACAAGACTACCACAAAGTAATATTTCAATTGATCTCTCTGAAACAACAAACATTATCAGAACTCCACAAACAAGACAGTACAAGCATGGCACTATGACTGCAAGTACAGATACCAAAACAAAGCACTCCTACCTACTAGTACAAGGACACACTCTTTTCTACTAACTTTCTACCATAATTCACATTCTCCCCACCTTTTTATTTAGGGTCATGTCCTCGATAAATTGTAGTTGTTCCACGTCATGTCTGAACTCAAAAAATTAAAATACTTTAGGCTTAGTACATAAATGTACCATTTACATTGGCATTCAATGACATATATGCCTTCCAACTTTGAATGTACACAAGCAATGACGGAGCCAGAATTTTCATTGAGGGAATTCAGAAATAAATATACGGACTAGTCGAAGGGGGTTCATCATCTACTATATATACATAAAAATATTTTTAACCATGTAAAAATAGTATGATTTTTTTATGAAGGGGGAATGAACCCCCTAAATTCAATGTGGCTCCGCCACTATACGCAAGTGACACTTAAATTTGTATAAAGTTGAACTATCATAAGCACATAAATTGCCACTTAGGATATATATATTTACTTGTTCAATTTTACATAAATTGCCACTTAGGATATATATATTTACTTGTTCAATTTTATATAAGTTTAAGTGTTATTTGTGCAAAATCGAACTTGTATTATGGTAACACTTTTAAGTATCTTTTAGACCATTCACTATATTAACTCAATGTAAATTCGAGATATTTGATTAAGAATGAAGAAGGTACTTATTGATAACAATTAACAAATAATAATGGCTACCAGACAAAGTCTCTTTTTTGACTCACAGTAACCGGTCACTCTTGATATAATTAAACCTTTTCAACAGCTTCAAATTTATTACTCTACCGACAGCTACCTCTTCACTTCACTTCAATTCTTGATTTTTTGCTGGGTAAGGCTTCATACTATCATTCTTCTTATAGAAAATGGCCATGTTTGTTTTCAAGAATGCATGTGTTGATCAAAATTTTAGTGTTCTTTTATTTATTTTTAAAGCTTTTTTGTTGCTTTTAGGTTCATTTAAGAGATACCCTTTTGTTGGTTTGGCTTATAAATAAAGCTTGAATTTGAAGGTAAATATTGTGCTTTTTTGCCCATTTTAGAGATTTACCAGTTGTTGTGTTGGTTCTTGGAGCTTGAATTTGAAGCTAAAGTTGATTAAAATTTAGCTTCTTTTGTTGCTTTTTAGTGACTTTTAGGCTCATTTAAGAGATATCAAGTTGTTGTTTTGACTCATAGAGCTTGAATTTGAAGGTAAAAATTGTGATTGAGTTAATCAAATTTTAGGTTGTTTTGTTGCTTTTAGTAACTTTTAGGCTCATTTTAAGAGATATCAAGTTATTGTTTTGGCTCATACAGCTTGAATTTGAAGGTAAAGACTGTACTTGAGTTGATCAAATTTTAGCTTCTTTTTTGCTTTTTAGTGACTTTTAGGCTCATTTAAGAGATGCCAAGTTGTTATTTTGGCTCATAGAGCTTGAATTTGAAGGTAAAGATTGTACTTGAGTGGATCAAGTTCTTGCTTCTTTTTACTTTTTAGTGACTTTTATTTTCACATTTAAGAGATACTCATTTGTTGTTTTGGCTCATGGAGCTAGAATTCAAGCTAAAGATTAGAGAAAAGCATCTTGTATCTCTCTGAACTATGACCAAATTTTCTACGATACACTCCAATTTTGCGGGGTTCCTAGTACCCCCTAAACTAAATTTTAGCATATTTTTGTCAACCTTTTTAGTTGACGTGTGACACCTTTTGTCAACCTTTTTAGCTTACGTGGCACCATTGATGACGGCGAAACCAACGAGTCCGCGAAACATAGAATAAAGGTGCCACATCAGCACAAAAGGATGACAAAAATACGTTAAAATTGAGTTAGGGGTAGTAGGACCTCTGTATTGTTGGAGAGTGTTGTAGCAACTTTGGTCATAGTTTGGAGGGGTACTAGATGCTTATCTCTAAAGATTATGCTTGAGGTTATCAAAGTTAAGATCTTTTCTTGCTTTTTTATGACTTTTATACTCATTTTAGAGATACCTTTGTTGTTGCTTCGGCTCATAGAGCTTGAATTTGAAGGTCGAGATTGTGGTTGAGTTGATCATATGTTAGTAACTGTCGTGTTCATTTAAGAGATATTTTGTTGTTGTTTTGGATTATAGAACTTATATTTGAAGGTAAAGATTGTGCTTGAGTTGATCAAAGTTAAGTTCTTTTCTTGTTTTTTTTGTAACTTTTAGGCTCATTTGAGAGATACAAAGTTGTTGTTTTGGTTCTTTGAGCTCAAATTTGAAGCTAAAGTTGGATCAAAATTTAGCTTATTTCTTGCTTTTAATAACTTTTAGGCTCATTTTAGAGATAACTTTGTTTGTTTGGCTCATAGAGCTTGAATTTGAAGGTAAAGATTGTGCTTGAATTTCAATTGGTATGGTTTGAGTGGAAGGAAGTAGGTGCGGCCAAAACATTGCTTCTTCTTTTGATTTTGAAGTGCTTCTCTGTGTGTGGATGAATAGTGCCAACTAGGAAATGTTAGAAATTTTAGCTTATATGCAGGAAATCATGAAGCAGATTCTTGAACTGCTATGACGAACTATTAATTTTGAGGTGAACGTTAAGAATGAAGTACAGCGAGGACCTTCAATATCTGCGTCAAGTTGGTAAAAGGAAATGGATTTTGGTAGTGGTTTTGGTGGCGTTGACGCATCTATTTTGTCAGACCTTGATGCTTCCTTATGGAAATGCTCTTTGTTCTCTGTTACCTCAGAGCAAGATTCTGGTAGCCGAGAAGATAAGCTTGTCGAATAGAGAATCTTCTTCTGTCGTTGAATCTGCAAAGGTTGGTGAAAGCCTTTCAGGAACGCTTTCAAACTTCGATGACGTAATGAGTGAAGATGATGAAATTGATGTGAGAGTTATAAATGAGAAGGATGAGGTGAAACTGCTTAGCAATCGTTCAGTTGTCAAATCCCTGGAAAACGACTCCGATTTTGTTGAAGATGCAATCATTGAGAATGATGATGATCTATTTGATGATGCGGTGGACATGGATGAGGAAACTACAATTCAGAACGGTGTAAATCATGGTAGTGGTTCTGTACTGCAAAAGAACGATGAATCTAGACGGAACCTTTCTTTAGAGCAGGTTGTAAAACCAAATGGTGAACTTTCAGCAGACTCCCAGTTAGATGCAAATCGAAATAGCGTGCTTAATGATACTAAAGCTGCACGTGCAACTAACTCGTCGTCTGTGGTTGCTTCAAACCATCTAGATAACTTGTCATTGGCTACCATAGCTGATAGTAACGAATCTTCAACCGGAGATTTGACTCGACTTCTCCCAAATCATTCGTTGGTGCAAAGTGATACCCATATCTCAGGCAATGGGCTTATGATGATGAATAGTACAGTCAAAAAGAAGATGAGATGCATGTTGCCACCAAAAACAGTAACCTCAATCTCTCAGATGGAAAGCTTACTGGTCAGGCATCATGCTCGTTCACGTTCTATGGTATGTTTTTCTTCTCCTGCTCTCGAAGTTGTTGCTTCCGTGAACTGTTGAGTGTTGATGGAATTAACTAGACTCCTTTTTGTTTAACTTGGATTGTAGAGACCTAGGTGGTCCTCGCAACGTGACAAGGAAATTCTGGCTGCTAGGTTACAGATTGAGAATGCTCCACTTCTGAGGAATGATCGAGAACTTTATGCTCCTGCCTTTCGAAATATGTCCATGTTCAAAAGGTATGAAGCTGGTTAGTACTCTCTCTGTTTCAATTCATGTGTCTTATTTCCTTTTTAATATGTTTCGTAAAATAAGTCACTTTCTATACGTAGTAACTCTTAAATCTACAGAAATGTGATTTTGTATTTGTGCTATTTGAATTTTCCGTTATGATGTCTCCTTCTGTTTGCAGGAGCTATGAACTCATGGAGAGGATTCTCAAAATTTATGTCTACAAGGAAGGTGAGAAGCCCATTTTTCATCAACCAATAATGAAAGGATTGTATGCATCGGAGGGATGGTTCATGAAACTAATGGAGGGAAACAGTAAGTTTGTCGTGAAGGATCCCCGAAAAGCTCACTTGTTCTACCTGCCTTTTAGCTCAAGGATGCTGGAGCATTCTCTATATGTTCGTAATTCTCATAATCGAACAAACCTACGTCAGTATTTGAAGGAATACTCAGAGAAGATTGCAGCAAAATACCGTTTCTGGAACAGAACTGGCGGGGCTGATCATTTTCTCGTTGCATGTCATGACTGGGTAATGTTAACTGTTTCATCCTCCTTTTCTTAGTTTCTCATTCTTTTTTTAGTGTATCCACTATGTGTTTATGACTCGATAAATGAGTTCTAGCGCTTTAAGGAAAATCTTGCATTGAGATATCGAAAAACAATATATAAAATTTGGGTACAACCATGTATTATATTTCTCTTCCAACCACCTTTTTGTATGCGATACAACAACATATCCAATGTAGTCCCACAGAGTGGGGCCTGGGAGGGTAAATCAGATGTAGACCTTACCTCTACCTCAGAGGTAGAGAGGCTGTTTCCGATAGACCCTCGGCTAAAGAAAAAACAGTCCAGAGAAAGAAGTAATGGAAGTACAAGAAACAACAGATAATAACAAAAACAACTAGTTGTAGCAAATCAATACTACAACAAAATAATACTATAAGCGAACTATGCAAGATGATAGATAGTATCAGAAACAACAGATGATCACCTTTTTGTATGTGATATTCAAGTTAATTACCTGACATTTGTTCTATATTCTTATTTTATCATAGGCTCCGTATGAAACGAGGCATCACATGGAGCACTGTATCAAGGCCCTCTGCAACGCTGACGTAACCTTAGGCTTCAAAATAGGAAGGGATGTATCCCTACCGGAAACATATGTCCGGTCTGCCAGAAATCCTCTTAGAGATCTCGGAGGGAAACCACCATCTCAAAGGAAAGTTCTCGCATTCTATGCTGGGAATCTACATGGATACTTGCGTCCAATCTTGCTCGAGCATTGGAAGGACAAAGATCCCGATATGGAGCTCTTTGGTCCAATGCCAAGTGGTGTTGCTAGCAAAATGAACTACATTCAGCATATGAAGAGCAGCAAGTTCTGCATTTGTCCGAAGGGCTATGAAGTTAACAGCCCGAGAGTAGTAGAAGCCATATTTTACGAGTGTGTGCCCGTCATTATATCAGACAACTTCGTGCCTCCCTTTTTTGAAGTATTGAATTGGAATGCATTCTCGTTAATCCTAGCTGAGAAGGACATTCCGAACTTGAAAAGCATACTTCTCTCCATACCGGAAAAGAAGTATCTCGATATGCAACTTGCTGTCAGGAAGGTTCAGCGCCATTTCCTTTGGCATGCAAAGCCGGTAAGATATGACTTGTTTCATATGACGCTTCATTCAATTTGGTACAACAGAGTTTTCCAAACAAAAGCAAGATGACAAGAGCGAAGGATGTTTGTAAGTTGCTCCATATGCAAGTCTATATGCTATCTGATTCACAAGTTTGGATACATTATATGGTTAAAGTTGCTTCCTACTACGATGCTCGGGTTCTTCAACAATGCCACAGGTGCGCGTTGGATCCTCCAAAAGTAAGTGCATTGCGGGTGCAACGAGAGTTCGAGCAACATAGATTTTCTACTGCTCCTCCGAAAAAGATTTGTCATAATTTTGATGAGCTTTTGAGAGGAACTTTTGCCTTGTATATTGTAGTTGTATCACAATCTTCTTGTTGCAACTTTGAGAAGTGACCAACTTCTAAATCAAAGTCACAAAATGGCTATTTGTGCACATTGGGACATTTACAAAAGTGGCCCTTTCAAGGTCTCAAGAATGTTTTGTCTTCACTGGGATATAAATTTAAAGAGTGGCTTAAAAGGCCATACAATGAAAAACTTTCATGCAAATCAGCCAAGACTTAACAAAAAAAAAGGCCTGGCCCATAAGACAACCGATGCTTTGCACCGGTATTCACTTAATGGTATCATTTAAAATATAGCCACAAGTTCAAAGTTAATGCAAATATATCCACTTCTTGTTTCTATGTAACCAAATTATCGAATGCTTCGAGAACTTCAGGCAAAAAAAAAAATAGATCCAACATACGACTATAGCTCGCGCTATCGAGATTAAGCTAATACTCAACGTTAGAGAAAAATCAAACTACTCTAACTCGAACACGCGCAGTTTCTTACTCAGAGTCATTCAAAGTCCGACAACGTATGGTACTTCCCGTTCTTAATAATAATAACATTTGTCATTCTTCAACATCAACTCATACCTAAAGCCTAAAGTTTGAAATGTTATCGAAGAAGAAGCGCAACAACGAAGTGATTAAATTTTAAATACATTATGCCATTTTGACCATATTTTAAATAGTACAATTGAAATGACTACCTAGTGTCTACATAAGACCAACATTATTAAAGTTGTGTAGGGCCCATAACTTAGCCCCAAAATGTGTGGATCCAAACCAAATCAATATTATGTGGGCTTGTTTTGGGTAATGAAAGGAAAGGAGAGGACAATAATAGAGATGAAGGCATTAATTTTTGGAAATACAACATAAATCCCGACAGTTCAGATCTTAATTGCAGAAAATTCTAATATTTTGTATAATTACCGAAACTTTGATTTTGAATTTATTGAGATACATGATCAACTCTCGATACATCCAACGAAGATATATTTTTTCTTTTGTAAAGATACATAATTAGCTCCCGATACATTTTTTTCGATTTTGGATCTGTAGGGATACATAATAAATCCAACGAAGATAAATTTTTTCCTTTGTAAAGATACATAATTAGATTCCGATATATTTTTTCGATATTGAGTCTGTCGAGATACATAATTAGCTCCCGATACATCCAACAAAGATACATAATTAACTGAGTTTTTTGTAATTACTTTGTTAGAGTGTGCATTTGTGTAAATATGATAAGTTAAGGTATATGTTTATGTTATTTTTCCTTAATTTTTTAATATCTTCCTCAACCGATGTCCAATACTTATATTGGGATTAGACCAATTCAGATTCGTATCAAGAAGTATCTAATTGGGGAGGTAAAACGTCCCTCTAACAAAGGCGAATAAGTACCAGCAAAGCTCGAATACGAGATCTGTGATTAAAAATATAAAAGTGCTTACCACTTTACTACCACCCGTTGATTTGAACTCATTAAATTAGGGATGAATATAGGGATTCAAAATGACCCCTCTTATTTCAAAAAAAAATTATAGGGGTTATAATTCATGAATATATTGTCAGTACCGAAGTCATCCTTATCCAACGAGTGTCAATTGATATCTCTTCGTTGAAGAATTATACAATGCATATATATATATATATATATATATATATATATATATATATATATATATATCTTCGTTGAAGAATTATACAATGCATATATATATCTCTTCGTTGCTGTTGCTGTGGTCGTTTCTTAGTTTTGTTTCGGGAGTATTCCTTTGAACGTGTGTGAGCCTGTATTTCCTTGCTGCTGCTTTGATACTGCCACCGGGTATATCTTTATATTTTCCTATACTTTCGTGTAGTTGTGGCTGTGGGTGGTAATGGGTGGATAGGGTCATGTACGAGGGGGTTGGGGCGTGGGGCCGTGGTGGGGGCGGGGGATGGGGAGAGGGCAGGAGTGGGCGGGAGGCCAAGGTTTGGCCGGGGGGG
>NC_061119.1:215488350-215587224 GCF_002878395.1 Capsicum annuum
GGGGGGCGTGTGGATAGCGACGGTAGGCTGAGGGTTGGGTCTTGGAATATAGGGACCCTTCAGGGTAAGTCCGTAGAGCTTGTGAAGATTCTTAGGAAGAGGAGGATCAACCTTGCGTGTGTCCAAGAGACCAAGTGGGTAGGGTCTAAGGCTAGGGATGTGGATGGTTACAAGCTGTGGTACTCTGGGAGCGAGAGGCGTAGGAATGGAGTTGGCATCCTAGTAGATGAAGAGCTTAGAGGTCAGGTAGTGGAGGTGAAGAGGATCAACGATAGGTTGATGACTATTAAGTTGGTCATTCGGGGGTTTACCCTGAACGTGTGTAGTGCTTATGCGCCGCAAGTGGGATAGGAGGGGGAGGAGAAGATGCGGTTCTGGGAGGCTTTGGAGGAGGTGGTGAGAGGCGTGCCCAGTTCGGAGAAGATTGTTCTAGCAGGGGATTTCAACGGGCACATCGGGGCGCTACCGGGAGGCTTTGGGGATGTGCATGGTGGTTTTGGTTTTGGGGAGAGAAATGAAGAGGGGGCGACCCTATTGGAGTTTGCGAGGGCCTTTGGGCTGGTGGTGGTGAACTCGGGCTTCCCGAAGAAGGACGAGCACCTGATCACTTTTCGGAGCGCGATAGCCAGGACCCAGATTGACTTTTTGTTGCTTAGGAAAGGGGATAGGGCGTTGTGTAAGGAATGTAAAGTCATCCCGAGTGAGAATCTCTCGACCCAACATAGGCTTTTGATTATGGATTTGGGTATAAAGAAGAATAGAAAGAGGAGGAGTAAGGAGTGTAGACCGAGAATTAAGTGGGGCGGCTTGACGCCAGTGAATGCGTGGGAGATAGGGGAGAGGTTGGCGGGAAAGGGGGTGTGGGAGTGTAGGAGGGACGTGGATAGTATGTGGGACAGGGCGGCAAGGTGCATCAGGGAGAATGCAAGGGAGGTGTTGGGTGTTTCTAGGGGCCGGGCCGGATACCATCGGGGGGATTGGTGGTGGAATGAAGAGGTGGAGAAGAAAGTGGAGACCAAGAAAGAGGCGTATGCTAAGTTGGTGGAAAGTAAGGACGAAGAGGAGAAGCGGGTAAACCGAAAAAAGTACAAGCTAGAGAGGAAGGAGGCGAAGTCAGCGGTCACGGCAACTAAGACGGCCGCTTTTGAGAGCTTGTATGCAGGGTTACAGGGGAAAGGAGGGGAGAAAAAGTTGTTTAGACTCGCTAAGGCTAGGGAGAGGAAGGGTCGTGACCTCGATCAGGTGAGGTGCATTAAGGGGGAGGACGGTAGAGTGTTGGTGGAGGACGGCCACATAAAGAAGAGATGGCAGTCGTACTTTCATAGGCTCTTGAATGACGAGGGGGACAGAGCTATTGTGTTAGGGGAACTGGAGCACTCAGAGGAGTGTCGGGATTTTAGCTATTGTAGACGTTTTAAGGTAGAAGAGGTTAGACAGGCAGTCCGCAGGATGCGTAGGGGTAGGGCGACGGGGCCGGATGAGATACCGGTGGAGTTTTGGAAGTTCGTTGGAGAGGCTGGTGTAAGGTGGTTGACTGGATTGTTTAATGAAATTTTCAGGACGGCAAAGATGCCAGAGGCGTGGAGGTGGAGTACCATGATCCCCCTCTATAAGAATAAGGGGGACATTCAGAGTTGCAATAACTATAGGGGGATTAAGTTATTGAGTCACCCTATGAAGATCTGGGAGAGAGTGGTCGAGGTGAGGCTGAGACGGATAGTGTCTATTTTGGAAAACCAGTTCGGATTTATGCCCGGCCGCTCGACGACGGAGGCAATCCACCTGGTACGGAGGTTGGTGGAGCAGTATAGGGAAAGGAAGAAGGATCTGCACATGGTGTTTATCGACCTGAAAAAGGCTTACGACAAAGTCCCCAGGGAGGTGCTTTGGAGATGCTTGGAGGTGAGGGGAGTACCGCAGGCATATATCAGAGTAATTAAGGATATGTATGAGGGAGCGAAAACCCAGGTGAGGACGGCGGGAGGAGACTCAGAGCATTTCACTGTCCAGACAGGATTGCATCAGGGATCTACTCTTAGTCCCTTTTTGTTTGCGTTAGTAATGGATGTGTTGACGCGGCGTATTCAAGGGGAGGTGCCGTGGTGTATGCTCTTTGCAGACGATGTAGTTCTGATAGATGAGACTCGAGGGGGTGTAAATGACAAATTAGAGATGTGGAGGCAAACTCTTGAGTCTAAAGGGTTCAGGGTGAGCAGAAGCAAGACAGAGTATGTGGAATGTAAGTTTAATGACGTGAGGCAGGAGAATGAGGTAGTAGTGAAGCTGAAAGCACAGGAGGTATGTAAGAGGGATAAGTTCAAGTATCTCGGGTCCGTGATCCAGAGTAACGGTGAGATTGACGAGGATGTCTCGCACCGTATTGGGGCGGGATGGATGAAGTGGAAACTCACGTCGGGGGTGCTGTGTGATAAGAAGGTGCCGCCCAAGCTTAAAGGCAAATTCTATAGGGTGGTAGTCCGTCCGGCCTTGCTGTATGGAGCGGAGTGTTGGCCAGTTAAGAACTCCCACATCCAAAAAATGAAGGTGGCAGAAATGCGGATGTTGCGCTGGATGTGTGGACTGACTCGAGGGGATAGAGTTCGGAATGAGACTATCCGGGAGAAGGTTGGTGTGACTTCAGTGGAGTGTAAGATGCGGGAAGCACGATTGAGATGGTTCGGACACGTGAAGAGGAGGGGCATGGATGCCCCGGTCCGTAGGTGTGAGAGGCTAGCGTTGGATGGTTTTAGGCGGGGTAGGGGTAGGCCGAAGAAGTACTGGGGTGAGGTGATTAGGCGGGACATGGAACAGTTATAGCTCACCGAGGACATGACCCTAGATAGGAAGGTCTGAAAGACGCGAATTACGGCAGAGGATTAGGCCCAGATTGGGTCGCTAGTGTAGGGGAGTACTTGGTGGGGGTTTTATTTTTTATTCCTGTTATGATCCCGTATTCAGTGTTCCATGTTTATTACGAATCTGTGTGCTTTCCTCTGTTTTATATTCCTTATGGGTGCCGTATTTATGTTATGTCATCTGCTTCTGTGCTTTACTATGTGTTTGTGTGATATCTTGTGCCTTGAGCCGGGGGTCTTTCGGAAACAGCCTTTCTACTTCATCAGAGGTAGAGGTATGGACTGCGTACATCTTACCCCCCCAGACCCCACTAAGTGGGAATACACTGGGTTTGTTGTTGTTGTTGTGGCATATTTTCATAATTATTTTATTTTCATATCATATTTTGTTTCAGACTCACTTCATAAAATTCAAACTCATGACACTACGATTCGTTATACCATCTTAATTGATCATTGGGATTCTCCCACATGTACAAATATCTTAACATAATTATGGCAAGAATTTAAAATTATTATACTAAAAATTAAAATATATATATATATAGCTAGCTACTATAATAAATTAAATAGGTGTACGTATAAATGGAATAAAGATTTTTATGATTTGAGAGTTTTATTACTCAGATACATTTAATGCAAATAGACTTGAATCTTTGATCTACCAGTCTACCTGCCTACTGCACATTTTAATGCATTTCGTACGTTCGAGTAGGGGTGGATTTATAGTATAGCGTGCGGATATATCATCGAGAGTTCAGGTGAGATTGATGAATATGATTTCGAGTAGGGGTAAATTTATAGTGTAATGTGTGGATATATCATCGAGGGTTGTGGTGAGATTGATGAATATGAAGGGTGGATTTATAGTATAATGTGCGGATATATCATCGAGGATTCTGGTGAGATTGATGAATATGATTTTGAGTAGGGGTGGATTTATAGCGTAATGTGCGGATATATCATCGAGAGTTCTGGTGAGATTGATGAATATAATTTCGAGTAGGGTTGGATTTACAGTATAATGTGCGGATATATCATCGAGAGTTCTGGTGAGATTGATTGATGAATATGATTTCGAGTAGGGGTAAATTTATAGTGTAATGTGTGGATATATCATCGAGGGTTCTGGTGAGATTGATGAATCTGATTTCTTTATACTTTAATCATTCATAGTTCGAATAGGGGCGGATTTATCGTATAACATGCGGATTTATCATCGAGGGTTGTGGTGAGATTGATGAATATGTCTTTATACTTTAATCATTCGTGATTCAAGTAGGGGCGAATTTATAGTATAACGTGCATATTTATCATGGAGAATTATAATGAGATTGATGAATATGATTTCTTTATACTTTAATCATTCGTGGTTCGAGTAAGGGCGGATTTATAGTATAACGTGTGGATTTATCATCGAGGGTTGTGGTGAGATTGATGAATATGATTCCTTTATACTTTAATCATTCGTAGTTCAAGTACGAGCGAATTTATAGTATGATGTGCAGATTTATCACCAAGGGTTGTGATGAGATTGATGAATATAATTACTTTATACATAATCAGTCGGGGTTCGAGTTGCGAGAATGAAAAAATCTAAGTAAAGAGGCGCTTCCTCCTTTGATGAGTATAATGTGGCGCAAATCGAAGTTAGTCTAGCCCCAATGTAGGTATGGGATCCTGGGTGAGAAATTGAAAAGAAAACGAGTAAGTACAATCTATGAACTTAGATTTACCATCTATTTCAATCTTAGTGGTCGAATTGTATTTATAAATTTATACTTTACGTTGAAATTAAAGTACTAGATTCAAATGAATTTAGTTTCATAATACTGCATCCGCCTTTGGGTATAACCAAATCCAGCAGCTTCGACTCATACATTGTTATAGGTCTTCAAAACATATTAGATAGTTAAAATTAATACGTTCGAAACCCAAAAAATCGAATATACTATGGATCCAGTTTCACAATATTTTATCTACGCCTCTGATATAACCAAATTTAGTAGTTTCGACTCAGAAATTGTTATAGGTCTTCAAAACACATTAGATAGGCACAAATAATACGTTCGAAACCCAACAAATCGAATACACTATGAATCCGGTTTCACAATAATTAATCTGTGCCTCTGATATAACCAAAGTCAGTAGCTTCGACTCATACGTTGTTATAGGTCTTCAAAACACATTAGATAGGTAAAAATAATACGTTCGAAACCCAAAAAATCGAATATACTATGAATTCGATTTCACAATACTTTATCTGCGCCTCTGGATTTAATCGAATTCTGTAGTTTTGACTCATACATTGTTATAGGTCTTCAAAACACGTTAGAGAGGTACTAATAATATGTTCAAAACCCAAAAATCCAATATAGTATATATCCAAAAAATTCCGAGCCCGTAAAATTAAAATCTTGAATCCGCCTCCTGATTTGATAGTTCAGAAGTAGTGAGAATCTTTATGAAGTGTCACAGCTAGCTGTATGAAAGGCTAAATGTAGGGAGTATTGAATGAGAACAACTAAAATGGAGCACAACAGGTAAACTTTACTACAATGCAACAAAATTAATTATTCTTTGCTTTTAACAGTTTGATTGGATAGTTATTACCTGTCTTGTACAGTGTTATTAGTTTAGGTACAGTATTTATTTTGATTATTATTTAAATTTTATTGTATCATATAGTTGATTCGAATATTTGGAACTGAACGGACTAATTTTTGGAGCAAAAATGTCGAAGAAGAGAATGAATGTTGAAGAAAATTAATAATTTGGCAATCATATATTGTAGCAATGGTGTGGTTGGTTTCTCCTTTGTTTTATCATAACATAAATCTGAGCCTCAATTTGCTAAAGAAAATAGGAAAAAGGATAAATTTACCCCTTTATATGCATAAAGGGCAATATCTTTTCCCTGATTAATATGGGAGATATTGAATCAATGCCCTTTTGATATGCAGTTTCAATGATTTTCATTCATAATGTATCCCCTTTTTTTTTTTTTCGCAAGTAGAATGAGACATTTGAATGAAATGATGGATTTCTATGAACTCGGCTGAAGTTTCTTGGAAAAAATTGTGCATCATTATCTCAAAATAAAAATTCAAGATCTATAGAGTCCTTCAGAGCAATTTCTTGTATCTCTTGTTCTCTGTTTTTCTTGTTATCTGTATATCTTGTTTTTTAAGTTTTAGTGAAATCGGCATATCAAAGATACGTGTTAGTAAGCTTAAAGATATATATCATCTACGAGGTTGTTTTGTACGTATCCCACACTATTTTTTGTTTAATTCAAATATTTATACCAAGGATACATATTCTGTAAAATAACAGATACATTTTAAGCTTTTTGTATATCTGATTTTGTGTTATTATGAAATTATGTATCTCTTGTTATTACAGAACTGGGTAATTTCAGGCTTAGATACATATTTATACATACATGATACTTTTTTCATTATCTTGTATCCATTGTTATTTGTTTATGTTTTATATGTATCTTTTGTTTTTAAGTTTTAATGAAATCAGCATACTAAAGATACATGTTAGTAAGCTCAAAGATACATATAGTGTATGAGGGGTATGTTATACGTATCTCGCAATTACTTCAAACAAAATCAAGCAAAAATAATAAAAAGGTCGTAAGAATCGTTTATAACTGAAAACGAAATATAGAAGAAATTTTGTTTAAAAATGTGGAATCACAAACAAATTTTCTATTTTCGTGGGATTTTATTCAGTTTTTACCATTATTAGTTAGGTTAATTGCTAAATTAAAGAAACTTTAGCCGTTAGAGCCCTTAAATTATGCAAATTAGTTTAATTATTAAATATATATGTAGGATGTATCTCACGTTAGTTATATATACCTTCAATGGCAATATGTTGAAAAAATGAGTAAATACATAATTACCCCCCCTCATGTTGGCCGAGATTTTCAAAAAGACACCTAGACTTTGAATTCGACCTATTACCCTACGATTCTTCTTTATTCCATTCCAAATACACCATTTTGGACCTCCGCTTGTATACACGCGCCATTGGCGCGTGAAAGGACTCAAAATTGACTTTTTTGACCTGTGAAAAGATGTCACGTGTAAATAATTAATATATAATTTATATTTAAATAAAAAAAATTAATATTTATTTATTTATTTAAATAACCCGGTACTCCCCTCTCCCCCCAACCCACCCTTTCTTCTTCAACGCCATTAAAGCTTCATTTAAGCTTTTTTTTTAAAATATCATTAAAACTCCATTAAAGCTCAACAAAATGTCTTCTTCAACACAATATCTTCTTCAACACCATTAAAGTTACTCCATTAAAGGTCTATTGAAGCTTTTTTAAAAAATATCATTAAAATTCCATTAAAGCTCAACACAATGTCTTGTTAACACAATATCTTCTTCAACACCATTAAAGCTACTCCATTAAAGGTCTATTGAAGCTTTTTTAAAAAAATATATATCTTTAAAACTCCATTAAATCTCCTCCATTCAAGCTCATTTAACTATTTTTAAAACTCAGTTCAATCATTTAACTATCCTAAAAACTCAATTCAATCATAAAATAATTTTTTGAATTGATTTGAACAAAAAAAAAAATGGACGAAAAGAGAGATCTTGACAGAGTGGGGGTTAGGGGGTTAGGGGGAGATGCTGATAGGGTGAGGGTGTTGGACGGAGGGTGGGGGCGCTGAATGGGGGTGGGGGTGGAGGGGAGCTACTGGACGTCGGGGAGGGGGGAGGGTAATAAATTAAATAAAAAGAAAAAATTTATTAAAATAAAAATACGAAATTAAATACGTTTAACACGTGGCAGCACCAGATTGGTGCGTATGTTCAATCTCTTTGTTGTGACTGAAATTCAGCGAAAAATGATGTATTTGCAATGAATTAAGTAAGAATCATGGGGTAATAGGTCGAATTCAAAGTTTAGGTGTCTTTTTTAAAATCCCGACCAATATCAAGAGGGTAATTATGTATTTACTCTAAAAAAATTAAGATGTATTTTATCGTACAAAAAAAATTAACGAGTGATACATATATGTACTATCGTGCACAATATGTATCTTTAACACTACTAATATGTATATTTGGTATGCTTATATCAGGAAAACTAAAACGTCAAAAGATACATATATATATTATGTATCTCAAAATGCTAATGTCAAAGACATATGCTTCTGCACAACATGTAATCATACAACATGTATTTGGTGAGATGTAAAACTTAATAATTTCTAAAAGATACAAATTAATACAATCAAATATTAGATGAGATACATATTATCACAAATAGATACAAGAATTTAAAATAACTTTACAACATTTTATGAGAAATGAATAGCTTTACACCCATATCATTACGGATAAGCAAGGGAGATGAGTTTCGATCAACAACGTATCGGATTTTCAAATCTTTTTCATGTTTCGTCGATTTCAAGTTCTACAACAATGGCCGAAATCAACTCTTATAGCTCTCGTACTTGACATCACAAACCCAAACACCGGAATGACGTTATGACACAAAAACATTCATTGCAAATAGTTCAAAAAGGAATAATTAACACGAAAAAAATGAAAAGAAAGGACGAATCTGCAAGTACGTCAAACAAAATAAAAAACAACAAAAATTATAGGAGTTGTTTTATATTGAAATTGATAATGGAAGAAATTTTGTTTAAAAATATGGAATAAGAAATCAAAACATGTTTTTGTGGGATTTTATTGAGCCTTTACCATTATAAATTAGATTAATTGCTACATTAATGAAAATTTAACCGTTACATTTTTGAATTTAAATAAATTAGTTTATTAATTACATGTATCTGTAGGATGTATCTAACATTACTTAAATGTATCTTCAACAACTAAAAAGTGGGATTTTATGAAATTGAATAAAAAATTAGAATTTTAGGTTAATAATGATAAACATGCAGGGATATAGGTAAATTATACATTTTTAAATTCTTAATTGTTTAGTATTTCTGAGCCGGGGGTCTATCGGAAACAGCCTTTCTACTTCATCAGAGGTAGAGGTATGGACTGCGTACATTTTACCCCCCCAGACCCCACTAGATGGGAATACACTGAATTTGTTGTTGTTATTGTAATTGTTTAGTATTTCAATCTTAATATAATATTCTAATATTCAGTTTCAGACATCTAAATTTTAATATTTAAATATATGAGAGGTCCCAATCGTAATACAAACAAATAAACTTAGTCTTTGAAGCTAATGTGTTTTCCCTCTCATATATTATACGGCCATTAATTACTTATTAGTAACATCATTATCAATTGTCATAATAATTAGCACAAATCAATGTTACAACATATGTGAAGAGTCCTAGTAATTAAAACTTGCTTTAAATGACCAAACATTAACTATTTTAATGAATAGACATTCATAAACACAATAAAAATAATAAACACAAAGTTTTATATTAATTCATTGAACTTTTCGTAAATTAATAATGCATTTTTAGTACATTTATTCACTTCTCATGGAAAAAATTTATAGGCATAGAGGTATCTTTCTTTTAAGGTAATATTCCTTTCGTTTGGCCATAAGAATTGTGAATCGAGGCAAATTTAGGGTATCGAGATAAGATTTTTGCAATTTTAGTAATTTTGCACGGTCTATATTTATATATACGATTTGAGAACTCATTGATAAAACGTGTTGCTGGTCCAATGATAAAAAAGAAATCTTTTAAGATTTGTTTTATTCGAGTCCGATCCCTTTGGTAACCATTGTAGGCCCTTATTTTGTCTCGTTTAATTATTAAATTTGAGATCGATGAGAACTTATAAACTTAATCTTGAATTCGCCTCTGAATTGGGAGACGAATACTACTTGGAGCTGTTCTTGGATTGTTGTGAGTGATATAGATTTTAGAATGAAAATTGTGAAAAGAATTCTTTTTAGAGTTTTTTGAATTTCAGAAAATTATAACAGTTTTATGTTTAGATAAAAAATTTGAAATAATATTCAAAACAGGCTCTAATTAAAATGGAAAGATTAATCCTATATTAAGATATAAAACCTTTAATTTTTCTTATCAAAAATAAAGGAACTTAACATCATTTACATTCAAGATAGTTTTTCAAAATAATATTCCAAACATGCACTAATTGAAATGGAAAGATTAATCCTATATTAAGATATAAAACCTTTAATTTTTCTTATGAAAGATAAAGGCACTTAACATCATTTACATTCAAGATAGTTTTCAAAACAATATTCCAAACGTGCACTAATTAAATTAGAAAGATTAATCCTATGTCAAGATATAAAACCTTTAATTTTTCTTAGGAAAAATAAAGGCACTTACATCATTTACATTCATGTTAATTAACTCTTTTTCTAGTAAAAGACAAGTGCAACTTTTTTTAAAGAAATAAAAAACATTTTTTTTTTTTGGGGGGGGGGGGGTGGTTCTTTTATGTAGACTAGAAAAAACAAAATATACTTGTACCACTAAATCAATGGAAATGAATTAATAGATGTATCTATTAAAAGTTTTAAATAGTGATGGTGTAAAATAAAACATTTATATATCAAATAAAAATTTATTTAAGTAAATAATTACACGTAAATCCATTGATAATATGTCCAGTGTAATCTCATGACAGGGGCGGCTCAATGATATTTATGACCTAAAGTCAAAATTTATAAGAGGCCATAGGTTTTTCTAGAATAAAAACACTATAATAATAAGTTAAAACAATAAACTTGCTTTGGGAAGTATAATATTATTCTACTGATTGAATTTGCTAACTGCAGTATTTTGAAAAAAAAATTGAAGGAATGTGTAATTTAATTTTTCGATGTCACTGGGACATTTTTTGGAGAATAGTACAAATTTTATTACGAGAAAGATTAAAAGAAGAGAATATCATTAATATGAAATTAAATTATCTAACTGTAATCATTAATCACATAATTAATAAGTACTTTTCTTTCCTATATAGACTTTGTTCTTTATTTTCTTTTTTAAGAAAGCAAATATACTTTAAAATAACAAAAAATCTAACATTAATTAAAAAACAACAATGAAAAAAAAAAAAAAAATGGGGCCCCAAAATGTGTGAGGCCTAAAGCCTATGCTTTAGTGGCTTTGGCCTCCGGCCGGCCTTATCTCATAAGTGGCTCCTATCTTTCTTAATTAGAAAATTATTTTTGATATATCCTCAGCACAACAACGCATTACCATAACAGGCTAAAAAAAAAAAAAAAAAACGACAATAGAGTGAACAGAAATTAACTTATAATTATAGATTAAAATTTACTAATAATGTAAAAAAAAAAAAAATTGCTAAGATATGAAACTTTAAACCTAATGGGAACCCATTCTCTGATTCAATTTATTGATCTCATCAATATCATATGCAAAGTGTCAGTAATTTTTATTTTTATTTTTTTTTAAAAAAGCATCAAATTAAATTTACTCTTCCCTATATGAAAATGGGAAATAACTAAATTATTTATTTACAGGTCATAAAGTTCATGTTATGATAGACTAAAAATAAAGTTAATCTCATGAAACATTGATATTCATTACATGTACAAGCCGTATTTACAATTTTTACACTATCAATTAATTTTACTAATATTCATTTTATGAATTTATGTGTAATTATCTTTTAAATAATTAAATTGCGTAAAGATTCTTTGTTGTAATTAAGTCGACAAAAATTTAAATTCATATTGCTACCATAAACAAAGGAAAGTCTTGGATTAACTATTTAAAAAAAAAAAAAAAAAAAAAAAAACTTATAATGTAGCTTGGTCAAATTGTTTAAATGTATATCTATAAATTTACTTTCATTTCAACTATATAGATCATGAATTTAAATTGTAAAATTAATCATTGGTACTTGCGTTAAGATAGGTTGCTTAAACTACAACCTTTGGAACTCGATCACTTCAAGGAACATGTACGCATGAACATAGAATCAGTCATTGATACTTACGACAACTTATTTACTTTACTTTTTTCTGAATTCTGTTAATAATAATAATTGATGTTAATTTGCATCAAGATAGCCTAATTAAACTAACAATCCTTTAGGACTTGTCTTTTCACGAAACATATATGAACATGTATTCAGTTACTTATACTTACGTCAACCTATTTACTTCTTTTTTAGTATTTTTTTAGAATCAGTCACTGATAATTTCAATAACTTACTTATTTTCTTTTCTCTGAATTATGTTAATAATAAAAACGGAAAAGATACAAATATATCTCTGAATTTCGATAAATGGTACAAATATACCTTTCATCATGTTTTAGGTACAAATATACCTTTGTTGTTAATGAAAAGGTACATATACACCCCTAAATTTTGATAAATGGTACAGATATATCCTTCGTCATACTTTAGGTACAAATATATCCTTGTGTTAATGAAAAGGTACATATATACCCTTCTCACTAACGGCAGAACACGTGTCACAATCCTGTTCATTTGGCCTTTTTAAATTTAATTTATCCCAGTCCCACCCTAAAATAATTCTAATTTAACTCATAACCGATCCAATAATACCCAAACCCAACCTGATCTAATAGAAAGAGAAAGAGAGAATGAATATATGTGAATAAAGATGCATCTTGAAGATTCTATTAGACTGTGTCGGATTTGAGTTATTATTTGAATCGATTTGTGGGTCAAATTAGAATTATTTTCGGGTAGGGTGAGGATAAATTAGATTAAAAAGGAAAAAATGACAAGATTGTGACACGTGTTCTTCCATTAGTGAGAATGGTATATATGTACCTTTTCATTAACGACAACAGTATCTTTGTACCTAAAGTATGACAGAGGGTATATCTGTATCATTTATCAAAATTCAGGGATATATATATACCTTTTCATTAAAGTTCGGGGGTATATTCATATCTTTTCCCAAAAAAATGATGCTTGCATCATGATAGGCTAATTAAACTGACAATTTTTTAGGACAGGTATTTTCATGAAACACATATGAACGTAGATTCAGTCACTTATACTTACATCAAACTATTTACTTCTTTTTTAGTATTTTAATTATGTTAATAATAAAAATCATGATTCACAAATGCATAATAATAAATAGTACAAAAGAATATTAATTGTTGTTAAAAGAGGCACAAGTCATTACTATTTTCATAAGGAACCAACATTTTTTTTTTCTTTAATTCAGAGGAAACAATGACATTCAATGTATTCTGACTGCACATGTTATCCACGTGCACTTGTGATTGTTATGGCTAAAATTAGCACTTGAAAACAGTAGTAGGGGCCAGTGTAACAAAATCTCTTTTTTCGCGTCTGGTAATTATATTGAAGT
Organism: Capsicum annuum; assembly: GCF_002878395.1. Taxonomy (NCBI): domain Eukaryota; kingdom Viridiplantae; phylum Streptophyta; class Magnoliopsida; order Solanales; family Solanaceae; genus Capsicum; species Capsicum annuum. Next base: position 215,501,551 of record NC_061119.1, read on the forward strand.
TGGATTAAATTTGAATTGGTATATTGTGGAGCTCGTGTTTGAATTCGTATCGACTGGTGTGGTCTAATATTTAATAAAGCGAGCGAGAATCATAAGATTTCAGTGGAGACAAACATTAAGTGATTTCTTCCAATCTATCCTAACCTTTTTGGATAGAGGTATTTGGTACCTATTGCTCGTGAGAGCTAGTTGATACTTATGTTGAGGTTCGGTTAAATTTTGAATTGATACATCGTGGAACTCGTGCTTGAACTCATACCCAATGATGTGGCCTGATAGTTAATGAAGTGGACGAGAATGATGAGATCTCAGGTTCAAATCTCAGTGGAGACAAACACTAAGTGATTTCTTTCCATCTATCCTAGCCTTTTTGGATAGAATATTGATACATGTTGCTCGTGGGAGATAGCTGATACTTATATTGAGGCCTGATTAAATTTGAATTGATGCATCGTGAAGCTCGTGTTTGAACTCATACCCAATGGTATGGTCTAAGTCAATAAAGTGGGCGAGAACCATGAGATCTCAGATTCAACTATCCATACAGACAAGCATTAAGTAATTTCTTCCCATCTATCTGGTACCTGTTGCTCGTAAAAGATTACTGATCTGGACATTATGATTATAAAAAAAGGGCATTTTCAACAAGATTTTTTCCCTATTTTTAGAGGCTCTAATCTGAAAAAGAAATCTCAACCATTTCACCACATATCATATTAATTTTATTCCAAACCCAATAAATTTTAATAAAATCTTTAACTCAAACTCATAAAGATAAAATCATGAATCAACCACAACTCAATTAGGAATCAAGTCAAATGAGCCTCAATAATTCCAAACATGGTTCACATTTCTTGTTTAATTACCTTCACTTGAGGAACATGTGGTCATTATTCTCTTTTGTATGTATATGCTTTTATATTGACCAATTATCTCTGATTGAAAATTGATGTATGATTAATTGAATGATTGTACATATTCTTGTATATATTCACAACATTACCTTAACAACTTTGAAGGAATTAATAAAAGAATAATTAACTCGAATAGCTGCCCGCTCAATCACATAAACTTAAAATAATTGGAAGATATAAAATAGGTGTATAATATTGTATAATTAGTGTATAATCTATGTATTTATGTATAGTATGTGTATAAATATGTATATTAGTGTATAATTCATATATCATATTAGAAAAAGAAAATAGTAAACTCGACTGATTATTTACATAAAGATCCTTTAAGAAAATGTAATAAAAAAATGATCTTCCTACATAGAGTACAACTTTTTTCAAATTAAAATACCTGTAGTCATAAATTATAAATTGCTCAAATTATTAGGGAAGTCAATGAATGGACTCATAGACCTTTTTCTTTGATTTTTCAACTGCTATTAATGTTTAAATAACATATTTATTCTCTTAGTACCAAATAGGTGACCTCTTTTAAAGCATGGGGGTCAATTAATGCATTAATTTTTGTATGAATTTTTTAAACTAAAGTTATGTATACAACAATTTAAAAGTATTATAGCCAGATCACAAGGTTTTATAGGAAAATATATGTCTGAAAAAAAATGTTAAAGAAAATATTTGACCATCATGATGATAAATATAGCTTCATATATATGTATGGGGGTAGAGGAACAATCATTGATGAGGCATGTCAACATTTTTTTTTATATATTTATTTTAGAGTATATAAGTTCTATACACTATCACTATAAAAATATTACGCTATTAGATCTCCTAAAAGATATCCACAGGCAAAAGTGAAGCAATAATTTTGAATTTATTAGTTCTGAATTTTAGAAAAGATAATTTATTGGAATTAAGATGTTGAATGTTAAATTTATAATTTAGAAATTAAGATATGTTATTTATTACAATAGATTAAAATGACTTGACCAACATGGGTTGTGGTGCAGTGGATGGGGCTGCTCCACCCTTAATCAGAGGTCAAGGGTTCGATCCTGGGTATGGAAAAAACTCTGTTGGGAGCGCTGCTACCTTAATGTGCCCTGCAACGCTCGATCCGGATTAATCGGGGCTCCAATGCGGGCACCGAACACCGGATGGGAAACCAAAAAAAAAAAAATGACTTGTTGATGTAAATTTTAGTTATATACTTAACAATGTATATTAAACTTTTTTTAACCCTTCCTTAGGAGTTCACATTCCTTTTGCTTCCCTGGTGACTTGAACTCGCAACATTAAGATTGGAAGTAATGAGTGTTTATCATTCAAGCAACTCACTCTTCTCGATTAAACTTTTTAATGTAATAAAACTTAATTCATGAGAAAATAAATTTTCAAATATTATAATAGACTGAAATTCATGATAGTAAAAATGTCTATTTGTGGATATTAGAGCACATAGAAGAGGTTAGTTTATTTTGGAGTAGGGAGCTAAAGAAAGACAGTCCAATGTATTCAAGTTTCTATTATGTGTGATGTTTAGAGAAGAGTCAAATCAGAAAGATCTATTGTACGCAGTCTTACCTTGTATTTCTATCAGAAGCTATTCCACAACTTGAACCCGTGACCTGCTGATCACGCGACTTAAAATTCACGACAGTAAAATTGCCTATTTGTGTGGATATTAGAGCATATAGAATAGGTTATTTTATTTTGGAGTTTAGAGCTCAAAAAAGACAGCCCGGTGTATTAAAACTTCTATTCTGAGCGAGGTTCAGGGAAGAGCCAGATCACAAAGATCGATCTATTGTACGCAGTCTTACCTCATATTTCTGTTAGAAGCTATCTCGACAACTTAAATCTGTGATCTCCTGCTTACACGACTTGAAATTCATGATAGTAAAAATGTATATTTGTGGATATTAGAGCACAATGAAGAGTTATTTTATTTTGGAGCGGTGAGCTAAAGCAAAAATACCACAGTCCGATGTATTAAAGCTTCTATTATGTGTGGGGTTCAGAAAGGAATCAGACCACAAGAATTTATTGTAGACAGTCTTACCTCGCATTTCTGTCCGAAGCTATCTCCACAACTTAAACCGGTGTCCTTCTGATCACACGACTTGAAATCCATGACGGTAAAAATGTGTATTTGTAGAAATTAGAGCACAAAGAAGAGTTATTTTATTTTGGAGTGGAGAGCTAAAAAATAAAAGGGTGGGCTGATGTATTAAAGCTTCTATTATGTGCGGGGTTCAGAAAAGAATCGGACCAAAAGAATTTATTGTAGACAGTTTTACCTTGCATTTCTATCAGAAGCTATCGCCACAATTTAAACCCATGACCTCCTGATCACTCGACTTGAATTCATGATAGTAAAGATGTGTATTTGTGGATATTAGAGCACATAGAAGAGGTTTTTTTTATTTTGGAATGGAGAGCTAAAAAAAAGGCAGTTTGATGTTCTAAATCTTCTGCTATCCGCGGGATTTGGAGAAAGGTTGAACCACAAAAATCTATTGTACACAGTTTTACCTCACATTTCTATCAGAAGCTATCACTACAACTTAAATCTGTGACCTCTGATCACACGACTTTGAAATTCATGATAGTAAAAATGTATATTTGTGGATATTAGAGTACATAGAAGTGGTTATTTTATTTTGGATTGGAGAGCAAAAAAAAAAGTGCAGTCCGATGTATTAAAGCTTTTATTATCAGCGGGGTTCACAAAAGAATCAGACTACAAGAATTTATTGTAGACAGTCTTACCTCGTATTTCTGTCAGAAGCTACCGCCACAGCTTAAACCCGTGACCTTTTGATCACACGACTTGAAATACATGATAGTAAAAATGTGTATTTGTGGATATTAGAGCATATAGAAGAGGATATTTTATTTTGGAATGGAGAGCTAAAAAATGGCATTTCGATGTACTAAATCACCTGCTATCCGGGGAACTTAGAGAAAGGTTGAACCATAAAAATTTATCGTATATAATTTTACCTCGCATTTCTATCAGAAGCTATCACTACAACTTAAATTTGTGACCTCCGATCACACGACTTTGAAATTCATGATAGTAAAAATGTATATTAGAGCATATAGAAGAGGATATTTTATTTTGGAATGGAGAGCCAAAAAAAAAAAAAGCGCAGTCCGATGTATTAAAGCTTTTATTATGTTCGGGGTTCAGAAAAGAATCAGACCGCACGAATTTATTTTAGACAGTCTTACCTCGCATTTCTGTCAGAAACTACTGCCACAACTTAAACCCGCGATCTTTTGATCACACGACTTGAAATACATGACAGTAAAAATGTGTATTTGTGGATTTTAGAGCACATAGAAGAGGTTATTTTATTTTGGAATGGAGAGCTAAAAAAAGGCAATTCGATATACTAAATCTTCTGCTATTCGCGGGGTTTGGAGAAAGGTTGAACCACAAAAATCTATCGTATACAGTTTTACCTCTCATTTCCATCAGAAACTATCACTACAACTTAAACTCGTGACCTCGTGATCACACTACGTTCAATCCATGAAAGTGAAAATATATATTTGTGGGATATTAGAGTAAATAGAAGATGTTATTTTTATTTTGGAGTGGAGAGCTAAAAATAGTATCTCATTCTTTCACATGCCATAGCTACTAAAAAGGCTGACAAATAGATCTAAAGAACAACCTTTGACTTCTCCAACTATTTTATTTTACCAAAGTAAGGTGAATATTTTATGTTCTTTCTCCACTTTCCAAGTAACTCAAACATAGTAAGAAAATCTTTTGGTGAAAAGGAAAACTATTTAATTATTCCAATCCAAAGTCAAAATCATTCTTATTTGATGTTTTTATTTTTATTGAAAGTTGATTAAATTTAAATTTTTATATTATTTTCTTCGTTTAGTTTTATTTGTTACTGTTTTGCTTCTCGATGTTAATTTGTCTAAACGTTGACTGACATTTTAAGCTGTATAATTTAATATTTTAAATTTTAAAATTTAGATGATCGAAAATTATACAAAAAATGTTATAAGATGCAATCCATTTCATATTAATATGATGAAAAAATATATCTTAAAATACTAATCATAGTTCGAGTAGGTTGATTTTTTTTTTTTTTTTTTCATTTCAAAAGTTCTTAATTTCTGTGATTAAAGATGGAAGAATCTCGAATCATTGCATCACAATTCATTTTAGGAAAACCAAAACCTTCCTATTTACCTTAATGTTTTTTCCCTAAAATAAAAATGCAATGAAACATTAGAAAGATACACTTTTTTATTTAAAAACAAAAATACTCTTTTATCTTTCAAATTAAAAGATAACTTGGCTTAAACTTTTCCGTTGTATCGTTAATAACAAACTTCTATTAAAACATTAATATTATGGCATGTTTAAGCAAGGACAAAAATAGAGTTGGGCTATAAATTCAATCGAGCTCAATAACTTTGATCTAAATTTTATATTTATCTTAAAAATCAAAAAATAATTACATATATAATTAATTTCAGAACACAATAATTCAGAAATACTAAAATTCTAAAACCACAACTTCAGTTATGAACCATAGCTTTGTATTTCATGGAGTTTATTTAATTTAGTTCCCCACTTTATGTTTGATATTCATAGTGAAGTTTGAATAAATTTAATTTCTCACATTATACGATCAAAGGTGGAGTCAGGATTTCAACTCAGTGAGTTTAATATTGAAGAAAATCTAACCGGAGGAGGTTCAACACCTACTATTGATACATACAAAAAATAATTTTAATCATATATAAATGATATATTTTTTCGTCGGAGGGGATTTGAATGAACCCCTTGCCGAAGGGCTGGCTCCGCCCCAGTATACTATTCATTTCTAAGAATAGCTCTTTCAATAAGAAAAAATTCATTCTATGAGACTCGATTATAAGATCTCTTAAGAAACTCTAACGTGAGATTTGAAATTCGAATACGAGACCTCTGATTAATTAACTAGTAGAAAAAAGGAACCAATCATATTCCTATTTCCTATTTTCTATGATTAGTGGAGAAATAAGTGTCAATTAAGAAAACGGCTTTGACCTTTATTAGATGGTTAAATCAAGGCTTAATCTTCTCCTATACTTCTAAGTACACCTTTGGGTTTCTAAATTATTATTTTAATATAATTAATAATTAATTCTTTGCTCCCACTTTAATGTTAACAATAAATAATAAAACAATCTTCACCCCCACCCCCCACACCTCCATTTTAGTTCATGCTTCTCATTCAAGTCTCCTTCCCTTTTTTCAAGTGTTCCTCAATTTGAATATTAAAAAAGTAGTTTAGTATACTAAAGTTTTCACCATGTACAATTTATAAAAGTTTATTATACGTAATTTTACTTTATATTTTTTTCATTCGTTTTACTTGTCACAAATTTTCTAATTAAATTTCTATTTTTACTTGTCATTTTTTATATATCAAAAATTCTTTTTTACTATTTTACCTATAACACTAATTATTTTTTCTTTAAATTAATTTTTAAATATAATGTAAACGTTATTTAATATGGATAATATGGTAAATTAGTCATGTTATTAATTATTTTTCTTAATAGGTGTACCATCTCAATTTATGACGAGTAAAACTGAACGAAGGAAGTATTTTTGTTGGTAACTATTTTTATTGCTCGAATCCGTGATTTTCTCATCACAACTCACATATCAGCAACTGTATCGGTTATTCTGGACTATCTTCAATTTGAGTATATTACTGATAATAGAATATTAATTAATATTTTTATATTTAATTGATAATTACTAGATTCTATGTATTAGTTTTCAATAATATTTCTCTGGTTGTGTGCATAATTAAGAATTTTGATGGGTAAAGGCTTCGGGTCGGTTGTAAAGGCCTTTCTTTGTCTCCCCTCTCCTCCCTCTCTCTTTCCATTTACACCTACAATTTCTTTGTTTGACCACCTAATTTTCAAAAATTATTAATTTAAATTAATTTATATTTTTATATGAATTTATATGAGATATAAATAGTTTCAGCAGAGGAAGAGGTAGAAATAGGTTGAAAAAGTATTGAGCAGAAGTGATTAAATAGAATATGATACTTCCTCCGTTTCGGAATAAGTAAATTATTCGGGTATTTATTGGTATTTTAAAATAAGTGAATCATTGAATTTTTTCCAAATTTACTCTTATGATTTGACAATCAATTAACTTTTGAAAAGATATTATAAGGTCAGTTTTTTCTTTTTTTGAGGTAAAAAGAAAAGTTATGTTAAATTTATGTCTTTAATATTTTTTTCTTAGTCTGTATTCCAAAATCCAACAATTCATTTATTATGAAATGGAGAAAGTATAATTTTAGGTTATTGTGGACATGACCTTAAATATGAAGTCATGGAGGACGAAAAATAAGATAATAGTAGGTAGATGATCAGGGGCGGAGCCATCTTTGGACAAGTGATTATATATATTATTTATGCATGGTTAAAATTATTTTGTATCTATTTACAGTAGATATTGAACTTCCTTTAATTAGTTCGTATGTTCACTTTTGAATCTCCTCAAAGATCGTGACTCCACCACTATAGATGAGCATCGTCTCATTTATTATTCCCTAAAAAATGTTGTTAGTTTTGTTTTCACAGTGACTCGAAATTATACAATCTTAAAACTTATAATAAAGAGTGCTTTATCATTAGAGCAACTCGATATTTTTAAGAGGTGATTATATCTCAAATTTCTGAAATGAAATGAGTGAGTACATTCACACTTGTTTTACAAACATTAAATAAAAATCTTTTCAAGAAAGGAAAAATAAAAATACTCACCTTTCTCACTATCTCTGTCTCCCAATTCTTAGTATATATAAACTAGACTAGCTATCACTTAACCAAAAAAACTCAATTGTATTCTCTCTCTCTCATCATCCTTCCTTCTCCTCTCTCTCTCTCTATTCATCTCCACTATAAACGCCAAATTTTTCACATCTAGATACAGTACAATACAATAAAAAACAGCTCATTGGAGTTTTATTGACAGTTACAAAGTAAAAACATTTTCATAATGTTTGTAGATCAACCAAATTGCTCAGATAGTGCTACTGAATCCAGCTGTAACTCTTCTTCTTCCTCGCCTTCGCCAGTTCTTCTTCATAAACTCCCACAAATCAACTCGAAGAATCGACTCAAGAGATGCAGAGAGGAACAAGAAGGAACAGATGAGATAGAAGAAGTAGTGCATGATGTAAGAACAAGTAAGAAGAATTGTGGTAATGTTGTTAAGAGTAACAGCAACAATAATCCAACATCATCGTCATCGTACGTTGGTGTACGAATGAGGGCGTGGGGTAAATGGGTGTCTGAAATCAGGGAACCTAAGAAGAAATCTCGTATATGGTTGGGTACTTTCGCTACCCCGGAAATGGCGGCCCGTGCACACGACGTCGCCGCCATGTCCATTAAAGGAAATTCAGCGAACCTGAATTTCCCTCAGTTTGCTGATTTATTGCCCCGCCCCGCCACATGCTGTCCGCGTGACATCCAGGCCGCGGCAGTAAAAGCAGCTCACATGGACCACCTTAACCCCACAACAACAACATCATCGGCGCCAGCTTCGATGATGATGATGACGTCATCCTCCTCATCCTCGGGCGTTACCTCCTCGTCCTCTTGCAAAGACGACGAGGAATCATCAGCTAAAGGTCAGGGTAATCAGAGTCTATCAACCACTCAGAAGATAGTGGTGGGGTCCTCGATGACATCATCATACTCTGAGCTGTCATTGATTTCAGGCATTACCTCCTCGTTCTCCTTACAGGAGGACGAGGAATCGTCAGCTAAAGATCAAAGTAATCAGAGTCTATCAATCACTCAACAGACCACAGAGATCTTCGACTTAGCTCCTCCCAAACTAGTAGGGGAGATAGTGGAGGCGTCCTTGATGAGATCATCATACTCAGAGCTCTCATTGGTTTCAAACATTACCTCCTCGTCATCCTCACAGAATGACGATAAAGAGAACATCGATGACAGTTTAACAATGACTCACAAGACCACAGAGATCTTCGACTTAGCTCCCAAACTAGGGGAGATAGTGGAATTGCCAAGGCTAGGAATGAGTTATCAATTGGGTGAGTCAACACAAGAAGAAGTGCTAAGTTTATTGGAATCAGATGAATGGTGGGATAATAATTATAATTATGGAAATTGTGAATATTTTTTTGGTGAAGAAAATTATATTAGTAGTAATATGGATTTTACATGTTTAGAAAATGTTGTCTCAAGCAGTTTTGAGAGTTTTTTATGGCAACATTAAAATAAAAAAAAAAGTTTTGTTTGTTTTTTGTTATCTTTTTTTTTTTTTTTAGTTAATTTATACTTTAGCTTTGATTAATTTAGATGAAATTATTGATGAAATGGATGAACTTTATACGTTTCTTGCATCTCAAGTACTTTTTTTTGGCCAATTTGTTATGGTATTTTTACAGCCATAGATCTTCTTTTTATTTTCTAATAATTTGATATTCGAAGCAAGGATAGCTCGGTACATGAAATATTCTATGTTTACATAGAATTAAGAAAAAATTGCGTTCCAACGAATGTAACGTAGATCGTAACATAGATTGAATCCATGACCTATAGGTCAAAAAAACACCGTCTTTTTTTATTTTTTTCTATTTTTTTTATTTCTACTTCTTTCTTTATAATGTGGAGAGATTAAATGTTAATTTTTTTCATAAGTGATATGATTATATGAATATATATTTTTTCAAAATTAATGATAGGTGAACGCTTGCTAAAAAGTTGACATATATATGACTATATGGTAATAATTATGAAAATCATAACTTTAACCTTTTTGTTTGGTTGACTGAAATTTAAGTTTGTGTTAATTTTTAATGCTTCGGATTGTGGTGAGATGGTTGATATTGTTTAATCAAAAGTTTTGTATTCGAACTTTTATTAATGAAAAAATTAGATATCGACGTATGAATTCGAATTAATTGAACTTCAACATGAATATTGAACATCGGACGAAAAAAATATATTAACTTTTAAATGTTAACTTTATGCCTAAATAATCATTTCTTCAAGAGATATGGAGAACACTTGTTGTTTTAATTGTTTTTAATTTGTGATTATTTTCATAAAGTAAACTCTAAGTCAATCATAATTTTTGTTTTTATGCTATAGTATACTCGGAATTAATGACACAATTTAATTAATTATTGGTATGAAGAACTGATTAATACTTATAATATTAATTAATTATAGTTGACGCGTGTTGTAATTAATACACTACTGATTAATCACTACATTTAATGTAGTAAGTGGTACCACCCCAAAATTATATTACAAGTGATCACGTGGTAATTAATTAATAATTGTAAAAATAGATGCGTCAACTAATTAACTCCATGCAATTGTATTTTACTTATTCGGGTTCGCATCAGAATGTCTCACTTTTAAAATAAATTAGTTTTTAAAAATAATTTCTGTTTTGAGATTGAGTCCGAGACTTCGAATTAGTCGGGTTCCAATGCAGGCACCGAACACCAAATGAAAAACAAAAAAAAGAGTATTTCTCATAACTTTTAACGATAAAAATGAATATTGTGTTCTTAAATTGATCTTCTATCGGGCAATTGGACGTCATCCTCTTTGATGTCGAACACTGGATAGAAAACTAAAAACTAAAATTCTCGAATCACTCATCCTTATGAGCCGAGGGTTTATTGTAAACAACAGTCTTCTAATACCTTTCAAAGTAAGAAAAGATTTGTACATATGGTATTTTCTCCCAATTTCACTTATGGGACGTACTACACTGGTTATATTAATGTAATCATACACCCTTTGTTTGATCTATTTAAGGTCTCGAATTTAAATCTTGAAAATAAAAAAAGAAAAGTTATTAAAGATGGAAAACGCGACATATGATGCAAACGTAATCTGTTGAAAACGTTACCCTACAAGCCAAAATTTGATAAATTTTCAATCAGACGCTACATCGAAAAATTATTTTATTCTATAGTGAATTTTAATAGAAAACATTTTCTCTATAATGAGCTTTATGCAATACAAATGTGAGTTAGCATGTAAGGTTAACCTCAAAGCGGACACCGAATACAGGTCAAAAAGCTTTTTGAATCCTATATACACGTTGGATATCACTTTTTCTGTCTCAATTTATATGAGTTGCTTTTTTTTTTTAATCAGTTCCAAAAAAAATTACGTATTTCTATATTTATTAACAATTTAACTGTAAAACGCCTACTTACCCTTAATGAAATAATTTATAGTCACACAAACATTTATGACTTACTCCTCCATCCATCTTTACCCGTTCACTTTTCTATTTAGAAATGTCCAATAATACATGCCCGTTTATAAAGTCAATGAAAAATTTACCTATTTCTATCCGTTTTACGCTTAACGTTAAATACGATTCATTATGCATTTTTCAAAGCATTAAATTTATTATTAAAGGATAACATGGTAAAATTACTCTTATCATTTACTGCTTCTTAAAAACTGTGGCAATATAAATAGAAAAATGAATAAATAAAGATGAACGGAGAAAGCATTTTACATCACAAATTTCAATAGTTTTTCTTTCTTTCTTGAGGGTGTTTGGGAGTACTTATAAGTTGGTCAAAACAACTTATAAGCACTTTTTTGCGTATATTGGTGTTTGACAAAATTTTAAGTTGCTTAAAATAAGTTGATTTTGACTTTTTTTAATCCAAAAGCAATAAACAGCCTAATAGGTGCTTATTTTTTCAAAATTTTAAGTTGACTAACAAAATTACCCTCCTGTCCCTTGCAATTATAAGTTATTTCAGTTTTATCCTTGTCCTAATTGTCCTTTTCTACCTTGAGCACACTTTTGTGGTATTTCCATCTTGCATTTTAATGCAAGCCTTGTCCAAGAACCTAAAAAAGAAAAAAAATAACAAAATTATCGACATAATTAGTGAAATAATTACTTAAACCACGAATTTTAATTATATACACCATTATTGTTAAATTACATTATTAAATTATCTTTTATTATATGTGTTAATAAAACACAAAATTTATATATATTCTTAATATTTAATTTCTCTCTTGATTATCTTCTTAAATTAAATTTATATATGTATATACTTGTAGGATTGAATTGGGGCACTTGATGACACATATGTTAAAGTTAGATTACCGCAAGATCAAAAAATTCCGTATATTGATCGTAAAGATTATTCGACTCAAAGTATTCTTGCCGTTGTAGATTTCAACATGGTTATCCGACTCGGAATATTCTGGCTGATTCAAAATAGACGGCGAAAATATGAGTGAGGAAAGTAATGTGCATTGGGTTTGGTTTCGTGATATGATTGCTAATGATATTTATAATGTTTAATGTTTATATTAATTGGATTTTGTATTTTCAAAGAGTTTCATTGCAATCTCTTAGGAAAAAAAAGATTAGCGCACAAATTAATAGTCATTCATGAAAGATTTTTTTAATATTTTAATGTGTGTGTATATATATATATATTAAAATATATATTAATTTTAATTTAAATTATTTTAGCAATAAAAATTAATAATAATCAACTCTATATATTATTAACAGCTATGAGGGTATTTCAGTCATATTTTTTAAAAAAGTGCTTAAAAGCATTATTTACCAAACATATCAATAAGTTTTTTTCAGTTTCAACACTTTTATCCAAATACTTAACTGCTTATTTTTAAAATAAGTTCAGCACTTTCAAAAACACTTTTTTTCAGCTGTTTTTTTCCAGCTTATCCAAATGGGCTCTTAGTAGGCATTTGGCCATGAATTCTTTGTTCACTTTTTTTCGAAAAATTATTTCACTTTAGTAAAAAAAAAAAATAAAAAAAAAATAGTGGTATTTGACCATAAAAATAATAGTGGTATTTGACCATAAAAATTATTTCGCTTTTAGTGAAAATTAACTTTAGAAATGTGAAATAAATTTGATTTGTTTTCACTTTTCTCTCTCTTATTTCTCTCACAAAATTTCAAAAACAACTATACTCATGGTCGAACACAACACCAACTGCAACTCCAAACATATTATTTTCATGGATAAACAGGGTGAAGGGAAGTTTTGGAGTAACTAGTAAAATTGTTGTCATGTGGCCGGGAGGCCACAGGTTCAATCCTTTGAAACAACCTCAAACAGAAATGCAAGGTAAGATTACATACAATACACCCTTGTGGTGTAGTCCTTCCTCGGACAGGAGCGGCCCTACGTTATAATTTGGAGTGTTCCGACACCCACTAAACTGGACGTGAAATAGGTATAATTATATAAAAAATATACGAAAATAGGTAAGAAATATATAAAAGCACCCATGCAAATAAAAAGTTGGTTGGGTGCACTGTCAGTTAGGTTGATCTTAAGGTGTTTCAGTGGAAGTGGTGACTCGTGTTCGAATCTTATTGAGGTAATTTTTTTTTTTTTTCAGTTTTTAAATTTTTTAAGCACCCATTATCTTTAAATTCTAAGTTCGCCATTGTCCCAGCAGACACCGAATAGAGTGATACTTTTAGTGCACTAAATTGCTTTTTTTTTTTTTTTTATGGATAAACAAGACCTTAATCTTTGGATTAAGTCAGAATAACTCATATAAATCGAGACGGACTTGAGTATTTTGTACTAGCATATAGAAGAAAAAAATTTATTTTGTATGATAGGAGGCCACATGTCAATCAAATAATAGGGTCTCATACAACTTGTGTTTGTTGTATAAGACTCAAAATAATTTTTTTCGCATATAGTATATGAATTGGGGTCCAAAAAAGAGAGACAAATGCTGTGCTCTAAAGTTGACAGATGCTTTAATCATATTTGTGGTTCACCTTAAAACGCGTTGTTTTGCTCCCTTCCCCCTTTGTTATTATATTCTCCATTTATATACTCCCTCCATCACATTTCATGTATCATCATTTAATCGGTCACAAAGTTTAAGAAATAAGAAAAGATTTGGTAAAGTTTATTAAATTATTCTTTATCAAAAAATATGTTAATATTTTTTTTTTAATTAAGTGAAATCAATAAGGATAAAAAGGTAATTATGCCTTTAAAAAGTTGCCAAATAAGAAAAGGCGATGCTTATTTTGAGACAAATTAAAAAGGAAATGACACATAATTTGAAACGGAGGAAGTATGTTCTATTAATAGGAACCTTCTCTCACTCTTTGAACAAACTTCTTACAACTCATTATTACTACTACTATTATATTTACCTTACCAAAGTAAAAAAATTAAAAAAAATAATAATAATAAAAATTACCGCATTTATAGCGGCGGAGTCAAATTTTTATTAAGAAAGTTTAGAAGTAGACGTATAAACTAATAGTATAGTTTCCCACCCGAACTCCTTGGTCTAAGGATAGTTTCGCCTCTATGCATTTAATACTCAGTATATTCTCATTAAGTGGAGTTTGGGGTGCAGAGGCAGAGCCAGCCCTTAAAAGGGGTTCTTTCGAACCCCCTTCGACGGAAAACTATACTATTTATACATGATTAAAATTATTTTTTATGTGGTTATAGTAGGTGTTGAACTCCCTTCGACTTAGTTTTCTTTAAATATTGAACCTCCTTACTTGAAATTCTGGCTCCGCCTCTATTGGGTGGATAAGTATACATAATCCATATCACTACTTCAGAGGTGAACCTGAGAGGTTGTTTCACGACAAAACAGTCTGAAAAAGAAATAGTGAAGAAACAAGAAATGATAGATGTATTTTTATCATCGTATTAATATGAGATTCTTGGTTTTTCCACTTGTGTGCCTCTTAATTAATTCCGTGAAGTTTTTGAAGCATGTGTGATTTATGCAGGATCCTTGTTAAGAAAGAAGTCGATCTTTTATTTTTATTTTTTTTAAAAAAGATTTGGATGTGAAGAGGAAGACGATTCACGTACTTCACCGATTAAGTCGTTGTATAGATTTTAGACATCTAAATTTTAATTAATTTTAATTCGAACATTAGTCAAATTAACTTTCATAAATTAAAACGCGAAAAAATAAAAATAAACAACGAAAATAAAGAACAGTTATTAGACCGATAACCATATACCAAAAATGTTTTTAAAATTCAATATATCTACAAAGACAAGTGTCGCGCTTAATTGATTCACATGAATTTGTGATCATACAAAATTTAGAACAACCATATTTATTTGTTTACTTAAAATCTTATATATTTTACGAGTCTTTTAATTCTATTCAATATTTACATGCTATTAGAAATACTATAATATTTATTACTCTATTCGTTTCAAAATACTTGTCATATTTTTCATATAAGTCTCTTAAAAAAATATTACTATCATCTACATTGTGATATATATTGAAGTGAAGTTGGACAACAAGTCAGATAGTTCACTTTTTTTTTTTGTTTTTTTTTAAACTTTTATTAGCAAAGCTAAAGTTGTTGCTTTCATTCAAAAGCAAATGAAGACTATATAATATAATAATTAATAATAAAAATTTATATGACTAGTACCTGACACTGACAACTCATAATTCATTCAATTCCTTTTGCTCATCATAATAATACTATATATTATACTTACAGCTTTGCTCCAGCTATATATATCAGATTCATTTTCTACTATTCCCTATGTCACTTGTTTTTTTCCTCCCCTCTTTCCTAATTTAGACTAGTCAAAATTTAAAAAATAAAAATAAAAATAAAAGATTTTTTCTCCAAAAAATATTTATACAATATAAAAACACTTCTATAATATATCGTATTCTCTTCGCCTCAATTAGTTTATTGTATTTTCTTGCTTCTTGAAAATTAATTTTATTTATCTTTAATTATAATTTTAAACTGCTTTAAATTATTTTTCTTGAATTGAAAGTCTATCGAAAATAATTTATTTAGTGCATAATCAATCCTCTACTTTATATTATGATTACAATGGGTATATATGATGTTGTCGTTGTTATTGTAATTTTGAATTTAAATTAAATTACTTCAACTCAATAATTTAAAATTAAATGAAACGTATTATAAGTTATAATTTTTTACAGATATATACCATTTAATACTCAAAAAATAAAATATAATATGTTAATTAATATGGGACAGAGGAAGTATCACTTCACTCGCATGGAGTTTAAGAAAAAAAGAATTTAACACATATAAGACAAAACTTATAATTAAAGAGTTTTAATTCATTGTATATATGGAGTAAATAATAAATAGCTTATTATTAAAAAAGATATTTGAAAAATCATTTCCTATTTCGGGTCTTTTTGATGTAAGGGTGTGTTTGATGACATTTCCTGATTTAGAATTAAAATATCTCAAAACAAATTGATTTATTATTATTATTATTATTATTATTTTAATTATTATTATTATTATTATTATTATTATTATTATTATTATTATTATTATTTTGTAAAAAGCAGGGAACACATGGCAATTTCTTAAGTTCTTTTGATGATTTTCAAGTCTTCTTGAAAAGAAATCCTCAAATCTTTTTTTAATTAAAATCATAGTTAATGATATATATATATATATATATATATATATATATATATATATATATATATATATTATCTTATCAAAATACTTAATTATAACATGTTAATATAGTTTGATCCAATTTAAACACTCATATAAATACATTTTTATTTATTTTCATCATTACACATAGAATCAAGAAAGAGATAAGTAACCGTGAAAATCGAACTCGCATATATAATATGTTAGTTTCTCGTTGATATCATTAGACTAAAATTAAAAAAATTAGCCATGCATGTATAAAATTTAAGAATTAACAATTTTACAATATGATAATTCTTAATTACTTATCAGGAGTTGAGCATAAATTAAACTAATGTTGATGATAAAATAATAACCATAAAGGTCTTCACTAATCTGTTTAACAGGCTTAATCCTTCAACTACTACATAACTTCTTCATCATAAAACACAATAATTCATAATTAACAACAAATCCTAACTGCCAAATCTTAATAAAATTATAAATGAAAATAATTAACAAGTACTTAACAGTTATGCATGCGGTTTAACGTCCAATTACACTTAATTATTACTTGTGGGGATGTACATTAAATAAAAATTGGGTCTCATAAGATTTTGTCACTAAAATAGTTATTATAATAAGATTCTCCAAATACAAATAAATTAAATTAAAATATATAACAATTATTAGATAAAGGATTATTGATGGTGGTTAGGATTTCAAGTCATAGTGGAGTCTTTATTAGGGCATAGAAATGAAATGAATGATAATTTAAAATTTATGAGGTTTCAAAAATCGTAAAATGATTTCAAGTTAATATATAATTATATGTGAATTGCATATAACTTATAATATAAATTTAAATAAAAATTTGGCCTAAAAAGAGGTTGAAAAAATCGAATTTGGGAGGTTGGTTTAAGACTAATTATTTTTTAAAAAAATTGTTCTTCAGAGATCCACCTTTTAGTATGAAATTGAAAAGTAATGATCAAGTTATTAAATTTACGTGAACTCATATATTACTTGGTAGATTTGTCCCTATTTAACGTACTATTAGGTAAAGTTTATAATTTTATATTTAAAGATATTTTTGGCATTTAGTTATTATTATTTAATATGTGCATGCCCATACATCAAGATCATGGTCGTTAAGGAAAATGAATCATATTTATGAATCATGCTTGGTAGTTGAAAAATACATTTAGGGACAATTAATAAATATATGATCCCCTTTGAAATAAAATATATGTAATAATAATTTTCTATATGAGCCATTTAAAGTTGAGGTATGTATTCACCTAACAGTAATAAATATTTAATATTCTAGCAGGTTCATGAATTTTATTGTCCTTTTTCTGTTTTTGGACAAAATTATTTTAATTTAGGTGGAATATTGTGTATTGTTCTTCTTCTATAATTCTTTAACCAAAATTTGAAAAATAAAAATCAGTAAAATAGTATTATCCAACAGATAGACTCTAACCATGACAAACCAATTAAATAATTTGTTAGGTTTAAGCGTATAGTATCTGAAATTTACTAGCTCGACTCATCTGAATTCTCATAAATCAATAGACTCGAATTATTATTAAATTTTAGCTTTAGTCTCTTATAATATATGACAAAGATATTTAACCTTCAATAATGAAAAATGTGTTTTTCACCCCTTATATATAAATAAAATTGTGAAATATTAATACGATTTCTAAAATTGTATTACTCTCAAATATAAAGTTGTACAATCAAACTTAACATGTAATATAGGTAATTACATCAAATAAATTTAATAATGCATTAAATTTTTGAAGATTCACAAGAGAGAAAATATTTCAAGTAATTGAAGGTTAAATATACTTATAAATACGAATTAAAATTTGTGAAAACTTAAAGAAAAAAAAACGCAATTTTCCAAATAAATATAATTTTTTATATGTTTGGAAAATGAAATTGAGAATTTTTATTTAAAGCTTTTAAAATGACATTACAAGTTTGACTAAATGGGAAAAGATGACATAAAAAATATGCCTACATGCATAAAGTTAAATTAATTTTAAAGAATAAAGAACCTTAGCCCAAATGCCAAAATATTTTATTAAATTCATATAGTTCTAAATTATCTTGCCAAATATTCTCCGAATATCTAGCCTACTAAATTTAATGGTTTTGTTCTCCTTGTTTAATTTTCACTTTATTTATTTATTGGATATAAATATAATTTCACATTAAGAAGATGTGAAAACATATTTATTTGTATTAATGTAAAGAAGTTTGATAATATTATGTCACATTTACCTATTGTAAATGTATTATCTTTTTTTTTCAAAAAAAAAAAAAATTAAAAATCTTAATTTTAATGTTTACTACTCTATTTTTGTTCTCATTCGATATTTGATATCTGTTTTAATTTAATATTTGAATTTTAATAATAACACACAAAAATGTTGAAAAATTAAAACAGTTAAAGATATACTTTATTTGATAAATATCTTTGATCTTTTTATTGAATCAAGAACACAGCTGTGAGATGAAGTCACTGAAACAAACCTTAATTAGTACTTTCATCATGTTTTTGTCTTTTTTCTAAATTTAGTTAAATTTCTATATGCATCACTAATTTAAAATATTTTAAAAATTTTGAATTTTGGTGTTGGAAAAAAGAAAATTGAGCCTAGTACATCCATAAAGGGAGGCTAATTAATAAGACAATAAACGTTAAATTATAACTGAGTGATTGTTTATCGAAATTGATACAATTCGAATACTTGCAAGGTAAGGTTGACGATTTGACGTCCACCTCTTCCCAAAGTGTATATTTGCAAGTTTCCCTGCATAAAGCTCTCCACGTCTGCTCTTAGAAAGAATACAACTTTTTTTTTTTTTTTTTTTTTTTTTTTAATTTATCAGTTTTTTTCAACCGTAAAACACTTTATGAGCAAGATTAATCGAAGGCCGGGGAAAGTCTATTAATTAAGCCAGTTCTTAATTGTAACATCGACTATATAAATACCATTATAAATGTGAAAAACGTAAACTGAAAATCGTAATAAAAACGGTGAAGGTTATGATTTATTTTTGCATCATTCGTTAGAGAGTGATTTTTAGACTGTAAATATAAGCGAATTCATCTCGAAGATCTTTTTGATGATTGATATACAACAACTATTATATTATATAAAAAATATATAATTTTAACAACTAACGTTATTTTTCGTTGAAGGGATTCGAATTACTTCTTGACATTTTTGAAAAATTAAATTATCATTTTTTTTTTTGTAAAGTAGAGATGCATCTATAAGTAAAGAGAGTTGTTTACAAAGTAAGGCGTAATCAGGCACAAAAACATAACAAATGGGGCTAGTGTTCCTATTACTTGTTACAGATCGAGAGAGTGATTTCCCGTTAAAATCTTCCCAAAAAACGACTCCTACATTGACTGGAGGTGTTGCAAAAACACAGAGTCTATAAAAAAAGTCACTCTCAGAGCCTTGCTTTGCCAGCATGTCAGCTATCCTATTCTGCTCCTTGTAAGTATGGTAGATAGGAGGATTCCCCAAGCTCCCTAGTAAGCACCTGTTTTCATTAACAACAGAATCATAGAGTAAGTTACCTTGGTGAAGCATTCTTATGATTTCCATTGAATCAATGCAAACTTCTAATGGTTTGAGATTTTGCTCTAATGCTAGCTTGAGGCCCTCTTTGAGGGCTATGAGATCCATGAGGTTATTAGTGGCATGGGTAAAGCTCTTGCTGAAACCCACAACCCAATCTCCTTTACAATTCCTGATGGCTCCCCCAATTCCCCCTTTCCCGGGGTTTCCCATGCAAGACCTGTCGTATTGAGTTTACAAGAATTAGAGGGGGGGGGGGGGGGATCCATTTAAGAGTGATGGTAGTTTTAGGAGTGGACACTGTGGTTGTTCCCAAGTAGTGGTATTCCACAACTTCAGCATGAGTTATGCTGAAACAGGCTTAGATTTAGTGTTTTGGAAGATGTTGGCATTTCTAACCTTTCAAAGGTGTCATAGGCAGTGAGGTAGAAGGGTACCCCAAAGAGAATTAATGTCAAAATTATGCTTGTGCAATCTTGCCCAAGTGGTGGACCAGTTGTTAGGTTCGAACATGGAAAGATGAAGAGGAATGCTACCTCTGTATTTATGGAGGAGTTGAAACCAGAAGGTCTTTGCTAGGCTGCATCCAAAGAAGATATGTTGTTGCTCTTCCTGGGTGTAATTGCAGTAGTGGCACTGAGTATCAACATTTATGCCTCTTTTGTGCAGCGTGGTTTTAGTGGGAAGGCTATTGTGGTGCATAAGCCACATGAAGGTCTTAATCTTATTGGGGATATTAAGCTGCCAAATCCAAGTGGAGAATCTGT
Organism: Capsicum annuum; assembly: GCF_002878395.1. Classification (NCBI taxonomy): domain Eukaryota; kingdom Viridiplantae; phylum Streptophyta; class Magnoliopsida; order Solanales; family Solanaceae; genus Capsicum; species Capsicum annuum. Next base: position 215,522,354 of record NC_061119.1, read on the forward strand.
GGGATCTTTGGTGTCCCCTCTTACTGGTGGTAGTGTACTGATAGACACTTTTACAGGAGAAAGTGTTATCCCCTCTAAGTCTCTAAAGAGGGGTATCTTGGCTGAGATGGGTGTTTTGCATGAAAATATTCTTCATAGTGCTGGTAATGTTGGGAGGGATATCAAAGGGAAGGGTAACGAAGTCCAATTTTCCATCCCTTTAGATATCTTTAACCATAACTTGGTTGGGGGGATTTGTGTTAGGACCCTGGATAATGGAAGAGGGGGGAGGTATCCTAGGGATCCATCTATCTTTCCAAGCATTTACTTTAATGTCATCCTTTGTGGCCCAAAACATGACATCCTTGCAGAGGTTCCAACAGTTGGTTATGTTGCACCAAGTCCTGGAACCCTTGTTGTAGCCCTTTCTACTAGTCCCATGCCTAGCAATGAGGGTGCTGGCCCATAGAGAAGTTGGGTTTGAGAACATCCTCTAACTCAAGCTGCAGAGGAGGCCTTCATTCTTGATTGCAACCCTTTACGTACCCAACCCCCTCTTCTTGGGAGGGTGATGGTGTCCCATTTAAGAAGATGTAATCCTTTTTTAATATCAGTGGTGCCCCAAATAAAGTTTCTTTGGGTTCTGTCAATCAACTTATGAATGGTGCTAGGAAGCCTGATGTATTGCATAATGTGGTTAGGAATACTGGTCAGGAAAGATTTAGCAAGAGTAACCCAACCAGTCATGTTAAGGAATTTAGTCTTTCATCCAACCAACTTACTTTTTAAGTTGTCAATGATGAAGTAGAAGTCTACCCTGACAGTTTTTTATGGAAGATGAGAAATCCCAGGTATTTACCAAAGTCATTGGAGGATTGAATGCCCAAGAGGGTAAAGAGGTTTTCCTGCTCAACTAAACCACAGTTTTTTTAGAAGATGACTTTAGATTTTGCAAAATTGATTTTTTAGCCAGAGTGAGAGTTGAAGTTAAGGAGGATTCTATTGATGGTATGGCAATTTTTTTGCATTAGCTCTAGCAAAGAGAGTAAGATCATCAGTAAAGAAGAGATGGGATATGTGGAGGCCTCTCCTAAAAATAGATATAGGTGTCCATTGGAGGGCATCAACCTCAGAGGTGATCCTCCTAGATAAGAGCTTCAGACAGAGAATGAAGAGATAGAGGGACATAGGGTCCCCTTGTCTGATGCCCCTAGTTGGGTTAAAAGGTGTGGTTTTTCCCCCATTGACCAGAATAGAAATAAAAGGGATTGAGATGCAAGATAGGATGAGTTTTATGATGTTTTAGGGGAAATTGAAGAAGGAGAGAGCCTGTCTAATAAAGGACCACTCAAGTCTGTCAAAAGCTTTTTCCAGATCAATTTTTAGGAGCATGTTGGACTTCTTTCCCTTCATTTTGGAGAAGTGACTGACATACTTCTGAACAATGATTGCATTATCAGAAGCTCTTCTCTTAGCTAGAAAACTAGCTTGAGAGGGGCCAATGATGTTAGAAAGAAAGGGCTTGATCCTAGTGGCTATGATCTTAGTGATGATTTTATTTGGTTATTGCAAAGACCAAAGGGTCTGAAGTTCTTGAGAGTTATGGCATTTATACACTTAGGGATGAGGCAGAGGTAGGTGGTATTAGCTCTGAGATTAATAGAACAAAAAGTGAAAGTATTCTGGCAAAACTTCACTATGGGAGAGCCCAAGGTGTCCCAAAATTTTTGGTACACAAAGGGATGTAAGCCATCTGGACCAGGGGCTTTATTTGGTTTGAAGGAGAATACAACTTTTTTGACCACTTCAGGAGAAGGGATGACTTGTAAGAGGTCATGGTTAGGAGAGCTAATGAATCCCAGAGTAGAGGGGTTTAGTTGGGCGTTGAGGTATCCCAAGATATGCTTAGTGGTGTAGAGTTTAGCATAGTAGTTGGAGACAATATTGGCAATGTCTTTCTGATGGTAGTACCAAGTGTCACTATTATCCATGATGGAATTGATTTTATTCTTTCTTCTCCTATTGACAGTGGAACTATGAAAGAATATTGTATTAGAGTCTCCTTTAAGCAACCAAGAGATCATGGATTTGAGCTTCCAAAATTCATTCTCTAGGTTGAGAATGTGGTTGAATTCCTTCAGCAGAGTGTGTTCAAGTCCATGGAAGAAGGGACTAGTGGGGTAGTTGGGAGACTTTTGAATGCCAACTAACCTTGCAAGCAAATGCTTCTTCTTAGCAAAAATGTTCCCAAAAATGTGTTTGTTCCAGTCTCGGTCCTTTTTCTCAAAGTCTGAGGTGGCTGCAGTAATACAGGGACAGTTAAAGAAGACTTCCTTGATCAAGTTAGGGAAGTCCTGGTGGGTAAGCCACATAGATTCCACCCTGAAGGGCTTTATCTGATTAAATATAGGGCTGTCTAAGCTGAGGGAGAGAGAAGAGTGATCAGAATGAGTCCTCGGGAGTTGGGTTATTGAGGCCTCAGGGTATATGAGGATCCACATGTCATTGGCTAGACATCTTTCAAGCCTTTCTAGAATAAGACCCTGTCTATTCCTATACCTCATGTTGGACCAAGTGTATTTGCTACCCCTAAAGCCTAAGTCAATGAGCTGACAGTGATTTAGGTAGTTCATAAACAGGTTGGTTCTATTGAAGTTTATCCTAGAGCCTCTAAATTTTTCAGAGGCTCTGAGTACCTCATTGAAATCACCTCCAACTAGCCAGCTCTTACCCTCAGGGGTAATGTAGGTATCGAAAAAGGAGGAGAGTTGGTTCCAAAGAGTAATCCTAGAGTAAAAGTCAGTTCTAGCATAGATAATGTTGTCAAACCAAGAAAAAGGAGGGGAGCTAACTTGGACTTTGTCATGAATAGACTGAGAGAAATAGAGACAGAGGTGATAGAAAAAGAGTCTTTCCTCCACATGATGACAAGGCCTCCAGAATTGCCATTGGCTTCATATTGGATGTGGTGTTGGTAGCCCAGCTCTTCACAGAGATCATGATGGTCATTCATCTTAGTTTCAAGCAAGGCAAAGATGCATGGTTGGTGAATATTGACCATGGATTTGCAATGCTTTTTAAATTCAGCATTCTTAGCCCCCAGCATTCCACACTATGCAGTTCTTCATTTTTGAATAGAGGGGGTGGGGTGGGGTGGCTCTGGTACTGTCACCTTGTTCTTCCCTTTGGGGTTGGAGGTGAGTGCTAATGAGGAGGCCTTTCTTTTTCTGCTAAATGGAGTCAGGATAACTCTGAGGGTCTCTTCTCTAATAGGGTTTGTTGTATTTATTCTTAGACCTAGATCTGCCAAACCTAGTAGAATTAGTATGATCGCTATCTCCTGAACTAGCTCCAGTGTCTAGGATCTCTGTTCTTGGGACTCTAAGTTGAGATAGAAATTCCTCCATATCCTTGTTGCTGGCTCTTAGAGCTTCCAAGGCATTCAATCTCTCCACCCTCTCCAGAGTAAGGTGAGAAGGTATTGTAGTCGAGGGAGGAGGTGGTACTGTGTTGGAGATTGCATGAGCTCCCTAGAGGGAGGTGCAAAAGATGGTCCCAGAAGCATCATTGCAGGATCTTGAAGAGGAAAGAATAGGAGGCTCAAGCTCAGGTGATTCATGATACCGGTTAAGGATTCCATGGTCAACTCCTCATGTAAGGGTGAGTTGATCACTTGGAATAGAGTGGCCATCCAGATGTTAGACCCATATGTTTGGAGACCCTGGTTTAGGCTCGCCATTGTCAGCTGTGCTAGATACTGAGAGTCCTGAATGAAGATAGTGATGTATCTCCCCTCCCATTCCAAGTGAAGGGGTACAGTTTGTTGGATAGACAAACTTCTAACCATGAAGTTGGCTGATGGTTCGAGGAAATAGAAGCTATTGTGATGGTTATTTGATTGGAGTTCAGGGTGTCCATGATTGTTTTCTTGAGTGAAGTTAGACATGCTCTCCTCATAATATATAGAGTGAAGGGAGGTGGGGGAGAGGAGCTGAGAGGTTTTTTCATGGGAAACACCACTAGCATTTAATGCACTGTCAGGTGGCTGGGAGGGGCCCTACTTTGAGAGACTTCATTCTTTTTTATTCCCATAAGAGGGGGGGGGCGAATTTAATTTAACAAAAGGGGAATTAAGAGATGGGGGGTCGGGTTTTTTAGATAGCAAGTAGGCCTTAAGATTGGGCCCATTAGTATGGTGAAGTTGGGCCTTTGGGCCATATAAGTATTTTTTGGCCCTTAACGGCGCTGGGTGGGTAGGCCTGATTCTTTTTAGGCGGCCTCTTGTCCACACTGATGGGCCTTGAGGATTCTCCTTGGGTTAGCCCAGCAATGGTAATGCCCTTTTGAGGGGGTCTAATGGACTCTCCCGACGTTTTCGATGGGTTAGGGTTTAGGAACTTGCCTGTGACCACATCGAAGGTTTTGACCTTGACGATGGGTGCTTATATCGGGTTAGGTTGATGGTTTTTTAGCCTCGATTTCTTCTTCTTGGCAAACGTCACTGTTTAATATTCCTCAATTGATAGTATGTTCGCCGACGAGAGAGAGATGGTCGTTGATGTTGTTGCTTCACTTCCGCCATTGAGTGGGTTTGACTCTAGAGAATATGAACAATTGTTTATTGTATGTCCAAGCCGGCCACAGTTCTTGCATAGGTAACTTTCTCCCTCGTATAAGAGAGGTTGATTATGATGGTTGATGGAGATTGAAGCTATTACAGGGGTATTTAGGTGGATCTGGACGTAAATTCTAGCATACCTTCCCCTTAGGTCCACTGATGTGCATGTATCTACTTTTAACAGGGTCCCAATTTTTGTGCTGATCCGATGGAGGATTGAGGCGTCATAAAGCTCTATGGGTAGGTGTGGAAGCCTTACCCAAAACCGTTGAATCCACTTTAGATTGACTAGGTACGAAGTTGGGTTCCCACATCCTTACAGAGATGAAGCTACCGGCTATGAACCACGGTCCCCCTTGAAGGATTGAGGATTGACTTTTCGGTTTCGAAAGCTTTACAGTGAAGAAACCTAGCCGCAGATCTATGAGGCACAGGGGTTCTGATAATTTCCACAGGTCGTCTAGTTTTCTCTTAAGGTATTGGTGGTTGAAATTCCCTTTAATGGGCTTGATGATGACGAAGTGGATCCAAGACGCGTATAATCTGACTTTGTCTTCCTCCGATAGTAGAATGTTTCTTTCATCGAGCTTAGGGTCCTCGTTTCTACTGGGTTTTGGAGTTCCCATAGGAGTTAATAGTAGGGGATTTTCCCAGCCACGATGTCTTTGTAAGAAAGTGAAGGTTCTGCCATGAGAACCTCTTTTGAAGAACTGATTATTGTGGGATTGGGTAAGAGGGATGGGGTTAAGGTTTCATCCATGGCGGAGTTGGTGCTGATGGTGGGAGAGAAGAGTAGAGAGAGGGAGGTCTTTCTCTCTCTAGTTAAAGGTTGTTTGATAAAATTATTCTATTACTCTGTGAACTCAAGGCACTAGCTCCTCATAGAAAGGTAAAACAACTTACTTTATTTTTTGGAAATTTGGAAACATTAAATGCATATATATATATATTACTTCTAAAGAAGGCAATTGAAATAATAAACAAATACTCATTGTTGTGACTAAACTAATATAATTAAATAAAACAATTATATATTATAGATACGTAGAACTTAAATGTTAATACGTAAATTTAAAATCTTTGATAAGAACAAATATATATAATCATTTGTTCTTATTTATGATGTGCAACAAAGTTCATAAAGATAAAATTCTCCCTATCAAAAGTTTCGATTTTGCTCGTATAGGAGAAATCTCTATCGAATTTTTTTTTTATTTCTAGGCCCGACTAATTAAGATTTCATAATACATAAATAACTCGTAAATTAAAAAAAAAAAGCTCCCCATTACGAATTTTTTATTATTTTCATAACTCAAATACGAGATTTTTAATTAGAGTTAATTAAATTAAACTACATTTTATGTTAGTCCTGCTTGTGACATCACTCACGTGACACCATGGTTTGAAGTTGACCTTTGATAATTAGAGGAATTAAATTTGGCAAATAAAATAATTAAATAAATAACAAATAATTATCAAAAGTTATTAGTCATTAGTACTTTAATATAAGACTTTATAGCTCTACTTTCTATGATTAACGTCAAATCTCTTTCTAATAATATTAAGGCTAGATATTTTTTGATAATGTTACGAAATGTAGTTATATACTACAACATATAATATAACATAATATAAATATTAATTCAGAAAAAAACTTGATCATTATAATCTTATAGTGAGATATTGTTATAAAATTCGATTTTCATTGAAAGATTTTGTATTTTATTTTGATTTCTTTACTTTTGCTATTTTCTCGAGCCGAGAATCAATTGTAAGTAACTTCTATCTCCCAAGGTAGTGATAGGGTTTGTACTCGATATCTTCATCAGAGTGAAGTTACGTTGAGTATATTCTAATCGTAGTTGACAGGTTATATTTATCATTTGCAAAACTATGTTGGATATATTATTATCGTATTTGATAGTTTATATTTATCACTTGTGAATCTACGTTGAGTATATTATTATTGTAATTGACACTTTATATCTATCACTTGTGAAACTACGTTGATTATCATAATTGACGGTTTATATTATTATCACTTGTGAAACTATGTTGAGTATATTCTAGTCGTAGTTACCAATTTATATTTATCCCTTGTAAAATTATATTGAGTATATTATTATTGTAATTGATGGTCTATATTTATCATTTGTGAAATTACATTGAGTATATTATTATCGTACGTATTTGACAGTTTATATTTATCGCTTGTGAAACTATATTGACTATTATCATATTTGATAGTTTATTTTTAATTTATCACTTGTAAAATTACGTAAAATATATTATTATCGTAATTGACAGTTTATATTTATCGTGCGGCGTACATGTTATGTATGAAATTAATTAACTAGGACGGTTTGACCTATACAATATTCACATTTTTCAAAATAATATTCTTCCATATAATTAATCGACGTACTAGGCGCTAATTACGTGATTTAAATAATATAATAATCTCTAACTTTCATGCAAAACAAATGTAACATGGTCTACTTTGAAGATATATATATATATATATATGTGGATTTTTATTTCGAGTCAAATGAATCTAACTATTTATGTTTTTCTAAGTCAAACCACTCTATAATGTTATTATTTGTTTGAATTATTTTTAATTGTTATAAAAAGATTGATTTCGTGTGGGGAAGGAAAAGGTTTTACATATTTTTTTTAATGTTTGGTGATTAGTTAACAGAAAATATTATTTCAAAAATCTTTATATATAATTTAAATAAATATTATGAAATGAGATTGGTAGTCGGTGGCGAAGGGGTATGAGGGTAAAGTGAGAAGGTTAGGGGCGGGGATTGGATCCGCGGGGAAGAGAATCAACGTTGAATCCTTTGTTTATTTTATACGATGATGTTTGATCGAACATAAAAAATTTTAAAAAATAATATTTTTAGGAACTTATGGCATTCTTTGTAAGTGTGTTATGACATTTGTATCGTTGTATGACTACAAATTATGTCATTTAGCATCAAATAAAAAAACTAAATTATTTTCAAATATAAAAATATTTAATCCTTTCTAAAACAAGCTAAGAAAGAAATGTTACATAAAATAAAAGATATTGAGTATTTGTAATATGTCGATCAACACTGAGATGGTACTTACGGGTTGGTCAGGGACATGCTTCGATTAATCTTTCAATGCCTATAAATAACATATGATTGGATACTTGAATCAAAATTTAGACACTGACAAGTAAAATAGTGCTATATAAATAAAATGATATTAAGTATTTATAATATGTCAATCAACAGTGGGATGCTACTTACGAGCTGGTCAGGGACATGTTCCGATCAATCAAATCTTTCAGCGCCTATAACTAAGTAACATAAGATTGGATACTTGGATCAAAATTTAGACATTGACATATAAAATAGTGCTATATAAAATAAAGTATATTGCGTATTTATAATATGTCGACCAGTAGGGACATGTTCCAATCAATCAATCTTTCAACGCCAATAAGTAACATAATATTGGATACTTGGATCAAAATTTAGACATTGACATGTAAAATAGTGCTACATAAAATATAGCATATTGAATATTTATAATATGTCGACTAGCAATGAAATGCCACTTACGAGCTGATCAGGGACATGTTCCGATCATTCAATCTTTCAATGCTAATAAGTAACATAAGATTGGATACTTGGATCAAAATTTAGACATTGATACGTAAAATAGTGCAACATAAAATAAAGCATATTAAGTATTTATATATAATATGTCGACTAGCAGTAGGATGCTACTTATGAGCTGATTAGAGACATGTTTCGCTCAATTTTTCAATGCCTACAAGTAAGTAACATAATATTGGATACTTGGATCAGAATTTAGACATTGACATGTAAAATAGTGCTGCATAAAATAAAGCATATTGAATATTTATAATATGTCGATCAACAATGAAATGCCATTTACGAGCTGGTCAGGGACATATTCCGATCAATCAATCTTTCAATGTCGATAAGCAAGTAACATAATATTGGATACTTGGATCAAAATTTAGATAGTGACATGTAAAATAGTGCTACATAAAATAAAGCATATTGAGTATTTATAATATATCGACCAACAATGGAATGCCACTTACGAGCTGGTCCGAAACATATTCCGATCAATCAATCTTTCAATGCTAATAAGTAAGTAACATAATATTGGATACTTGGATCAAAATTTAGATAGTGACACGTAAAATAGTGCTACATAAAATAAATCATATTGAGTATTTATAACATGTCGACCAACAGTAAGATGCCACTTACGAGCTGGTCAGGGACATATTTCGATCAATCAATCTCTCAATGCCAATAAGTAACATAAGATTGGATACTTGGATTAAAATTTAGACATTGACATATAAAACAGTGCTACATAAACTAAAACATATTGAGTATTTATAATATGTCGACCAGTAGTGGAATGCTACTTACGAGCTAGTCCAGAACATGTTCCGATCAATCAAATTTTTTAATGCCTATAAGTAAGTAACATAAGATTGAATACTTCGATCAAAATTTAGACATTGACATGTAAAAGCTACATAAAATAAAGCATATTGAATATTTATGATATGTCGACCAGCAATGAAATGCCACTTACGAGTTGGTCAGGAACAAATTTCGATCAATCAATCTTTCAATGTCAATAAGTAAGTAACATAATATTGGATACTTGGATCAAAATTTAGACATTGACATGTATATAATAGATTCAAGAAACATACATGTGGGAATGGTAGGTATATAGTGATTTCAAGATATTGACATTTTGTAGTAAAATTGCTATACTTTTCTAGGTTCATGAAGAAATTAATGCAAATTGCAGCTTTCTCAAAAGACTTCTTTAATATTTTTTTTCATAAGTAGTTGAAATGTCATCCTATCAATATCATAGGAATCCATTTAGGGGTTGAAATTAATTGTTGCCCTATGAAAAATATAGCCACCTTTCAATTATGTACCTCATTTTTCAATGGATGGTCCATAGTTTTTTGTTTCTATTAAGGGTGTGTTTGGTATATGAAGGAAAATATTTTCTTGATTTTTTTAATTTATTTTTGACATTCGATAAGTAAACAAAAAGTACTATCTCTTATATGTTTATATACAATTTAGAGCGAAGCATCTGGCACCCCTCTGAATTATGACCAAATTTGTTACGACACATTTCAATTTTATCGGAGTCCTATTATCCCCTGAACTCAATTTTAGCGTATTTTTATCACCCTTTTATGCTGGTGTGATGCTTTTTGTCAATCTTTTTAGCTGACATGACACCTTTAACGTAGATCTCATTTTATGTAATAAAGATGTTACATCAGCACAAAAAAGCGATAAAGTGTGCTAAAATTGAGTTTAGGGGGTAATAGGACCCTTGTAAAGTTGGAATATATTGTAGCAACTTTGATCATAATTCAAGGGGATATTGAAGAGGGTGAAAGTAGGGGTGATGGGATGACAGATGGAGGGTGGGGGCAGGGTCGATTCGAGGTGGGGTAAGGGGTGGGGAGTGGTTGTTAGGGTATAGCCCGCTGAGGGGATAGAGTGTTGTGAGAGGCAGACAACCAACACAGAATGCCACTCGTAAAAATTATTTTTCCTACAATCCCTATACAAGGAATGTTGCTTTCTTGATTTTTACGTTACGAACTTATTTTCTTTGAGATGATAAATTTCAAAATATTTTAACTAACCGAACACGAAAAACTTGAAAATATCTTCCTTTCCTACCAAACACATCCTAAATGGTCCATAGTTCAAACCCTACTACCCTAGCTTGTAGCCAAGGCATGAGGGCAGTCTTTCATCTTGTCTAGTTAAGATTAGCAATTTTTGTTGTCAATTTCTAAGCCTTTATTATTAAATGGTCCATGAGGAATTAATGACAATGCAACACAACTTTAAGTGCAATTTTTTTATCTAATCAAATGTCATTATCATGATTAAGACTTGTTAATTGATGTACACATGTTTTAATCATTAAATATTGAAAATTTATGATCATTTGGACCTAGGTGAATTTTTGGGTGAAATAGAGGTGTGCTTTAGATATTTTCAGCTAACCAACTAAAATTGTTAAAATCCCTTTTTTTCAATAATATTTGTTTAGTTTGAAAAATCAATCGATAATTTGTCTATTTTTGCCTATTTCATCCTTGGTATTAACTACTTTTCATAACTTGATGCATTTTTTAAAAGATTAAATTTATTATATTCAAAAGATAATATAGTGAAATTATCCTTATTATTTATTGCTTTTTAAGATGTGTGTCAAGTCAAAAATAGACAAATAAAGATGAACGAAGAGAGTATTTATTTAGTTGAATATGATGTGTGCCAAGTCAAAAATAGTAAGGACTTGTAAAGTATTGAAAAATAGTCTATCTTTGGAGTAACTGATAAAATTGTTGTCATGTGATCCGGAGGTCACGGGTTCAAGCTATAGAATCAGCCTCCGATAGAAATACAAGGTAATTAAGACTGCTTATAATAAACACTTGTGGATCAGGGGCGAAGCCACCTTTAGCTCAGGGGGTTCATCTATCCGAAATCCCTTCAACGAAAAATTATACTATTTATACATGATTAAAATTATCTTTTATGTATATATAGTTAACATTGAACCCCTTCGGCTAGTTTGTATGTTTACTTTGAACCCCTTAGTAAAAATTCTAATTCCACACTGCGAACCCTTCGTATAGTGAGAGTTTAATGCACCGTACTGCCCTTTCTTTTGAATATATGCATCTAAAAATGGCTATTAATAGGCTAAGTTAGGTTGAATTAGAGAAGTTATGCTTAATAGGCTTAAGTGTATGTTTAGAGCAATTTAATGGGCTAATTAGTGAACATAATTTCTTGATAATGGGCCATTTTGAAGTTTAGGCCACTAAGTATTCCTCAAATTGGGTTTGAGCAATCAATTTCCACTGACAATTACAAATAAATTTGAAGAAATTAATTAAGGTTGAATTACTAAAAATTTTACCCAAACTAGATATCTCAATCCACATATTTTTTTTTAAAGAAAAAATTACACAAGATAGCAAGATTATGTAATTTTTATAGCATATATACAATATATATATATATAAAGAGAGAGATGTTTTTGTGTATCTAATATATATATACATCCAACTTCTGCTTTGAAAACACTTACATACATATACAGTTGGTCACAGATACATTTACAATTAGATATTAATCAGCTCGATTTTTAATTAGGTTAAGGTAATATATGCCCAAGAATACATGTATACTAATATGTTTTAAAATCAAAATGCTGCTACACTTCGAAATATAACAAAATCTCTCTATTTTTATAAAAATGGGCGTTGATAACACTATTTACGATAGTATCTCACTAACTAAAGTAACATAAATTAACTTAACTGTATAGTAAACATTTATTCGTACTTGATATTTACATCGACAGGTTGAGTTAATGTAGTGGGTTTTAATTACTTAAATATACTATACATTTCCCAATTTAGTTTAGCAAAAACTAAAACAAATTGTTAGTACTATATTTTCTAAATTACCAACCCATATTTACTTCAACCAAGCAATTGTAATTTGTTTTTAAATGATCTAAAAATATATTAAAAAAAATGATTATATCCTCGTATATTACTAATTTGAAATGTCAAATAACTTTTTATTACTAAATATAATAACATATACAATATATAATCTCACAAAATGAAGTTTGGAAAAGATAGATGAATGCAAATTTTACCCGTACTTTGGAGGTAAGAGAGGTTGTTTCCAATATATATCCTCAACTCGATGAAAAACATATTTAAAGCAGTTCGAAAAAAGAAAATAATAGAAATGAAGAATCGATGACAAATTACTACCAAAAAGCATAACAAATCATTCTGAACAGTAACTACAACAAAACATAAAAACGATAATAGAAGTACAAGAAGTAGCAGAAAATAATAGAAATTGAGAAGACGAAATTACGTGAGGTAATAGTACGACCAGGGGCGGACCTATAGCCAAACTTTTGGTGCTCCGACATCCATTAAATTCGACGCAGATTAGGTATAATTATATAAAAATGTATAAAATCTAATATAAGATTTAGAAAAACACCCAGTAAGCCACGAAAATAGCAGGATGCTTTAGTTTTCAAGCATAATCTTTAAGCTTTGAACATCAATATATGTGTTCGAACCTTTCGTGCACCCACAATCCCTAAATCCTGAGTCCTCCACTAACTACGACTATTAATATGCAATGATAAGCAAGACCACACTCAACTAATTTTTCATATATATATATATATATATTATAAATTTAATAATTAAAAAGTGTGTGTACACATGAAGATTATATTGTCGGCATTTCCAATTTGTATTTTTTTTTTTTTTGGATATGGTGTTCTACAAGTCTTTATCAGTGGGACTTATTCTATGGTTTTTCAACATTTAGCTAAAAGTTTATACATAAAAAATTCTTACAAAAATGGGTACCTTTTTGTCTCAAATCTTGATGATATTCCAAAACTTAATTATTTCAATTATATAAATTGATAATGAAAAAAAAACTATTATAATTCTTCTCATTTTTAGTTGGTTACTACTTAGATGCTAAGTTTTTTCATGGTTATTTATTACTTTATACTAGTCTTAAAAGTGATTTTATTGTGTAAATACTATTTAAATCATAAGCATAGTATTTTAAACTACTTTTTAATTATTGTGCAAAAATTACAAGGATTGTAGTGGAGTGATAAGTATTCCCTCATTCTTAACCAGAGGTCTCGGATCGAGTCGTCATGAGTACAAAACCGCCTTTGCCAGGGATCATTTTAATCTTCAATGTGGGACTTCCTATCAAATCTGAATTAAGGAAGGGTCTAGACCGAGTTGTCATGGGTACAAAGTCGTCTTTGTCAAGAAGCATTTTAACCTCCAATGTGGGAGTTTCCATCGCGAAATCGAATTCAGTCGGGATCGAGACCGCGTCATCATGGATATGGAGCTACCTCTGTCAGGGAGTGTTTTAACCTTCAATGTGGAACTTCCCATCGAATCCGAATTCATGCAGGGTCGAGACGAGTCATCATGGGTACGGAGCTGTCTTTGTCAGGGAGCGTTTTAACCTTCAATGTGGGACTTTTCGTCGAATCTGAATTCAATTGGGGTCGAGATCGAGTCATCCTAGGTACGGAGCCGTCTTTGTCAGGAAGCATTTTAACCTCCAATAAGGGACTTCCCGTCGAATCCAAATTCAGTCGAGGTCGAGCTACCGAGTCGTCATGGATACGAAGTCGCCTTTATCAGGAGCATTTTAACCTCTAATATGAAACTTTTCGTCACGAATTTAAATTCTGTCGGACTTTAATGTAGACACAGAACATCGAGCGGAAAAAAAAAAAAAAAAAAAAAAAACTAGGCCGACACTGTTAGCCACGCTTTCAACTATTTGGACTAAAGTACAATGAAACTTTAATTACACATTTATATATCTTGTCCTTTTTTTAGCTCTAATTACATTTAATGACCAAAAAGATAAAAGACATTACATGACTCATATATATAGATCAAAGAAAATTCTTATAAGATTCTTTAATTTGGACATGCAAAAAATTGGACCATAGAAAAATTAGTTAGTACAATTATTCTAGTAACAAAAAAGTAGGCTAGTTGTTTTCTCGTTTGATGTCCGATATTCATTTAAAGATTTAATATAATCAACTTCAAGCCTTTATTATCTAAACGATTTTATTTTCAAGATTCAAATCCAATTATATTGCTATTAGTGATGGAGTATTTATTTTGTCATCACATACCACAACTTTTGATAGTAGGGTAGTTGTTCTTTTTTTTTCTTTTTACATCGGTATTAGGTATCCGTTTTGAGGTTTCGCGTTCAGAGTAAGATGTTTACTATTATTAAAGGTGGCTCCGTTCTCAAAATTTGAATCCGAAATTTCTTATTAGACTAGTGAATAATACTTTTCTCTTCAACATAACCTTTATTGATAGGCTAATTTCTTTTCCGATCTGATATTCGTGTTGAAGTTCGATTAATCGAATAGTTACCTGCTTTGAGGGTAAAATACTAGCTGACTACCAAAAGCGACTCTATTTCTATAATTAAAACTGAAATTTACGATTAAAAATAAAAAGGTATTTACCACCTTATTATGTATGGAATAACTAATTTCATCATTTTAATTCAAATTGTGGAATAAAATAATCGTGAAACTAAGTTAATATTCATAGCCAAACGCAAGTTAAAAAAATTTGATATTTTATTCCATAATTGATCTTGATCGAGGGTCTATCAAAAAACATCTTTTGTACGTTTACTGATAGGAATAAGACTGCAAGCATCACTTACCGAATTACGCTGAATATATATTTATTTAAAAATATAATAATTATAAATATTACAAAGGATTGTAATGAAGTGATAAGTATTCCTTCATTCTTAATCATAGATTTCGGGTACGGAGTCGCCTTTGTCAGGGAGCGTTTTAACCTCCAATGTGGGACTTTTCATCGCGAACCCGAGTGCAGTTGGGGTCGAGATCGAGTCGTCATGGGTACGGAGCCGCCTTTGTCAGGGAGCGTTTAAACCAATAATGTGGGATTTTTCGTCGAATCCTAATTCAGTTGGGGTCGAGATCGAGCCGTCATGGGTACAGTGCCACCTTTGTCAGGGAGTGTTTTAACCTTCAACGTGAGACTTTTCATCATAAATTCGAATTCAATCAAACTTCAATGTGAACACCGAACATCGATCGGAAAAAAAAAACCTAGGTCGACACTGTTAGCCATGCTTTCAACTATTTGGACCAAAGTACAATGAAACTTTAATTACACATTTATATATCTTGTCCTTTTTTAAGCTCTAATTACATTTAATGACTAAAAAGATAAAGACATTACATGACATATAGATTAAATTAAATTCTTATAAGATTCTTAAATTAGGACATGCAAAAGATAGACCATAGAAAAATTAGTTAGTACATTTTAGTCTACTAACAAAAAAGTAGGATAGCTATTTTTTCATTCGATTCGATGTTTGATACTCATTTAATAAGGGTTCAATATATCCAAATTCAAACTGAATAGTTTCACTTTAAAGGTGAAACGTTCACTATCTAAAACGACTTTATTTTCGAGGTTTAAATCCAATACTGCTACTAGTGATGGGGTATTTATCATCACACCACAACTTTTGATAATAAGCTAGCTAGTTGTTCTTTCTTTTCTTTGATAGTTGTTTTTTCATCGGTATCAGGTATCGGTCTTGAGTTTTTGCGTTGAGAGTAAGATGTTTACTACTATTAAAGGTGGCTCTGTTCTCAAAATTTGAATCCAAAATTTCTAATTAGACTAGTGAATAATATTATCTCTTCAACATAACCTTTATTGATAGTCTAGTTTTTTTTTTCTTATCTGGTATTCGTTTTGAGGTCCGATCAATCGAGTAGTAGTTCCAATCCTGCTTTAAGGGTAAAATACTTACTACAAAAGCGACTTCATTTCTATAATTAAAACTGAAATTATTTCCGGTTAAAAATATAAGGTATTTACCACCTTATTACAAATTGATTGATATTTATTTTATTTTTAAAGTTCGAACCTGACACATCTAATTAAGGATAAAATAATATTGTACTCTCACTACTCACCACAAACTTTATGTTTTTTTGTTTTTTTTTACTTTGTAACATCATTATTAGTTTTGTCTTTTAATTACTTCGAAAATAATTATAAAACCTGAGATAATCACTGGGGTCTACATAAGAAGAAAATAAAAAAGTACGTAGTACATTATCTTCAACGTAAAGAAAATTGTCATATAGTCTAAATGTAGGGTTACTGTCCTTTTTATTTTAACAGCTAATAAAGTTAGAGAAAATTCCAACATGCTTTATGGAAGAAATTATCCATGAAGAAAGAAGAAAAAACATTGGCATGGCAACAACAATGAGCAGCGGCGGAGTCAGAATTACTATCAAAGGGTTCAGAAGTAAATATACGAATTAATCGATGGAGGTTCAACGTCTACTATATATACATAAAAAATATTTTTATCTATGTAAAAATAGCATAATTTTTCATCAAAGAGAGTTCGGATGAACCCCTTGAATGAAAGGTGGCTCCGCCACTGATAATGACAACATATTTAATGTAATTGCACGAGTGAAATTTGAAAAGGGTGACGTGTATGCAATCTTATCTCTACTTTGAGAAGGTAGAGGATGTTTCTGATAAACCCTCCGCTAAAGTAAAACAATTGCCAAAAGCACTCAACAATTGGTCAGGGGCGGACTTATAGCCAAACTTTTGGTGCTCCGACATTCGTTAAATTCGACACAGATCGGATATAATTATATAAAAAAAATGTATAAAGCATGATATAAAATTTAGTAAAGCACCCAGTAAGCCAAGAAGATAGTTGGATGCTTTAGTTTTCAGGCGGAAACTTAAAGCTTTGGACGTCAATACGTGCGTTCGAACCTTTCGAACACTCACGACCCCTAAATTCTGAATCTGCCATTGCAATTGGTTAATATATGATCTAAGTGCGCTAATTAATTGTGATGATTAACTGTTACTCGCACTCGATATTTACACCATATGCATGTCGTCAATGATAGGGGTAAATTTAATTTAATTATCTTTAATGAGATAATTTATAGTAACAAAAACATCGTCGAAGGCTTGTTTTGCATCTGTTTCCTTCTTAAATTTCATATCAAATCAAATATTGCGTTTCAAATGATACGTATATCGTAGGTACTGAATCTCCTAGACTTTTTTTGCATACGTCTGATTTTTTTGTATTTTAAACCTCGTTAGTAAAAATTTCAACTCCACCACAATACGGTACTTTCTTCGTTATAAGTTGTACCGACAAAACTCTAAGAAGATGTAATAATAATATAGTACGGAATATATATATTAGCCACATTTGGTTTTGTCCCTCAACAATGATGTCTTTTTCTTAAAATTCAATTATTATTTGAGATGAATTTTTTTTTTTTCAAAAGTGAAAAAGCAAAAAGGGTCCACATAATTTCCATTGAGTACAAAATATATCAAAATAAGATCACTAGATTAATAGGAACAAGAACAAAACTACCAAAAATATTGACACATTTATATATCATCATCATAATAATCCATACCTACTTTCACCACTATAATAAACTTTTTGGATATGGAAAGAGGAAGGAAATTGAATTGATGAAAATAGTTGAAAAGGCACTTTTTAATAATTTCATTAAGGTAAAAGAAAAATTTTATGGAAAAATTACATAATACCATAACTTATCTTTATTAAATTACGTAAAATTTCTTCTTTTTTATTAATTACCTAAGTCCCTTTTTAAAAAAAAAAACAGTCGGATACATCCACAAATATATAAACATAATTTTAATTATGTATCTCCCTTTGATTTAGTTAATGTATTATGTATCTCGACCAAATAATTTCAGAAATTGATGTATCTTAGTAATCAAATTATGTATCTCAACTTCAAAATTATGTATCCGGATGGTAATTATGTATCCGAGCAAAAACGGAGTAATTAACTGTTACATTCTTAGGTTCAAAATTATGTATCTCAACTTCAAAATTATGTATTCGGATGCTAATTATGTATCCAAAAATTATAAAATAAGAGATTGTTCATAATTTAGCAAATAATAGGGATAGAAAGTAATTAGAGGTAAACTTGTTGAGATTTATATAAGTTTAACAATTTTTATAGTTGAATTATTTCTACTTAAAATAAGGTGACGTTCATTTTAAAATGAATTTAAAAAGGAAGTGTGCCACGTAAAATGGACAGTTCAAAACGAATAGGACAATATTGACACATTTATATAATATGATAATAATTCATACCTACATTCACCACTTAAAAACTTTTTAGATATGGAAAGAGGAAGGAAATGAGAAAAAAAAAATGATTGAAAAGGCAATTATTGACACATAATATACAGAATATATATATATATATATATATAATTCAATTTCCAACAAGGTACATGGAAGATATATTGTTGTTGAGATTGTTTCCTATAGGTGGGATGTGGGCTATTTGGTTTTCTTATATGATTTTGGACGATTTTTCATTTTGCTAGATAATTTTTTGAGATAAGCATACAGTACGTTTCTGAATTATGGCTAAAGATGTTACGACACATTTCAATTTCACGGAGGTCTTATTACCCTCCTGACTCAATTTTAGCGTATTTTTGTCATCATTCTGTGTTGATGCGGCACCTTGAGTGAAGTTAAACATTTTTGGCTCGTGAAGGATTGTCATGTGCTATGTCAGCTAAAAAGGTTGACAAAAATATGCTAAAATTTAGTTCAGGAGGTAATAGGACCCTCGCGAAGTTGAAGCGTATCGTAGCAAATTTGGTCATAGTTCAGGAGGAAGGTGGGAGTACCATTGAGTTTTTTCCACATCGATAAGGTGTAAAATATTTTATTATCTTATTTTACCTCGTGAGTCAATTTTTTTATCAGGTTGACTCTTATCGAGATCTATTTCTTAACATGATGTCAGAATGAGACTTATTCCAATTCTTGATTTATCCATCTCTATTAGACCCTCATATTATATTGTTCATACTTCATTGGTGGAATATTATTATAAACTGAAATTTCATGTTCGAGCTCTGAAACAAAAAGCATCTTAACCAAGAACGTTTTACCCTCTTAGTAAACTTCCCAACACAAACCTAAATTAGTCCAACTTAAAGCGAAAAATAACACTAGTCAAATACGATATAGCAATCCAACTTAGGTTTATATATGTCACATCATTTTCTAAATTTCTTCATTAGAATTTCTAACTCTGTCACTGTATCTGTCAGTCAGCAAATTTCAAATACCGAATACCTAAGAACTGAAAATGATATATATATATATATATATATAGTCAAATTTGTAGTACCCCTTATCATTGAAAATTTGAAAAAAAAAAATAAAGTGTATGAATGGTCCATGCAAAAGTTGCATGATGAGTTGACTATTGAATTGGCATATATTTGCCGACGAAAAAAGAAAATATATATAAAGGTTTGGAATGTTTGTATCTGAAAAAAAAAAAAGAATTACATTTCCTCCGTTTATTTTTACTCGTCATATTCAAACTTGATACATCAATTAAGAAAATAATACTAATTAACATGATTATTTTATCAACTGGCCCTATTAATTAAATCTTTTTATATATCTATATTAAATATGTTAAATAAAAGTGAAAATTTATTTTTAAAATAATGAACGCGTAAAAATGAACGGAGAAAATATTATAAAGTAGGGTAATGGGCGGTAGAATTTGCCAAAGATTTGTAGTTTTGTTGAGGAACATAGGGAGGACCCTTATAAGATTTTGCAGACAAATTTTACATTTTTCTTATGACTAAAATTATTGATCTTTTAGCCTATCATCACTGACTAAAATTGTCTACTTACATTTTCCTTGAAGTGTGAATCATTATCTAGTTTTGTGTGTTGGAGGGTTTATCAGAAATAATTTTTTTATTTTATAAAATAAATAACATAAATTTCGATAGTTTAGAGTTTCATTACAGAAAATTATGATATTTTGTATAGTTACTGAAAATTTTGATTTTTGGTCTGTCGAGATTTGTAATTTGCTTTGATACATTCAATGAAGATATATTTTTTCCTTTGTAAGGATATAATCATGGTCAAACGAGCGAAAAGGTGCGAATAGACCGTTATCAGGTCAATTGGTGTGGTATAGACCACGGTTTTGGGGATGGGCCCAGGCCCGGACGTGCTTTGGGCTGAAAATCGACCTGGGGCTCCCACGCAGGCTAAGAAGTGTGGCCTGTAGGGTGGGTGGCTCCTGATATATTTTTAACGATTTTTGGTCTGCTGAGATTCATAATTAGCTCTGATGCATTCAATAAAGACACAGTTTTTCCTTTGTAAAGATACATAATTGATTTTCGATATATTTTTTATGATTTTGGCTCTGTCGATATACATAATTAGCTCCTGATATATTCAGTGAAGATACATGATTAATTAAAATTTTATAGTTGCGAAGATTTGTGTAAATATAATAATTTAAGGTGTGTGTTTATATTACCTTTTAGGTAAATTCTTCATACATCATGTCTGATTTAAATTACTTTACTTATGGAATTATATCGGGTATATTACTATTGTTGGTGGTGTTGAATTATTATATATACTTTATTTGTCCTTGTTTACATGGTATATTATTATCGTTCAAATTTATGACACATATTATTCATTTTGATTCAATAGGTTAGGTTAATTTCATCAAGGATTGTTCCTCGAGTTCGAAAGCATGTGTATTACCATGTGAATTTGTGTTATGTTTTATGAAATTTTTCACTTTTAGAAGACTTATTTTAGACCTAAAAATATTTTATTTTTAAAATGTTATATCCAATCAAATAATATTACATAAATGGAATGAAAAGTAATATGTCTTGATAGTCAATTCAGCTTGGCCACCTAATATTATTTTTCATTTTGAAATGATTTTCTTTTTCGCTTTAAATTAAGGTCTCATTATATATGATGGGTTATTTAGGATTAAAAAAAAATAAAGAAAAGGATTTGATTATAATACATTCTTTACACGATAAATTCACTTTGAAGTTGACAACTTAAGAGAATGAATTAAAGGCGAATTCAAGATTTGATTTTAATGTATACTTCTCGCAATAAATTCACTTTAAAATTGACAATTTATTTGATGGAACAGAAATAAACATCATAAATAAAGGTGACAAAATAGTACGTTGATAGAACAAAATGAGCTGGAAATGCAAGGAGAATCA
Source organism: Capsicum annuum (assembly GCF_002878395.1). Lineage (NCBI taxonomy): Eukaryota > Viridiplantae > Streptophyta > Magnoliopsida > Solanales > Solanaceae > Capsicum > Capsicum annuum. The sequence goes on from NC_061119.1 coordinate 215,543,812, forward strand.
TATATAGACACAGAATAATACATAGTAAAAGTATCCAAAGAAAATGGATAAATGTCAAATTCCGTTAAATTTAAATTCTGAATCTGTCACTATTCGAACAAATGAATTTGTATCTTTAGTTTGCTTACTAAATACATATATTAAATATAATCTCATAATGACAAATATTTCAATTGAATTGAGATGTTTAACAAGTGATCATTTCGTCTCAAATTATTTGTCGTCTTTCATTTTTCGAGATTCAAACTATATTAACTTTGGATAATATTTTGATATGAAAGGATTTGCAACTTATAATTTTTATTTTTTTTTACTTTTTGAATGTTCTAAAATATTTAACATTAAACAAATTGACTCTCGAAAAGGAGAAAAGCGACGCTTATTTTTAAAACGATCAAATGAATTATAGTGAGATGATTGAGATTCTTCTAACCTTAACCATAGGCCTCAAATTCTGATAACGAAAAAAACCATAGACCTCAAGTTAAAAAGCCTCCGATGATGAAAAAAGTCATGCATATAGAACGCACGACCCATATAAATGAATCTTATAATATGTAAATTCAAATTTAATCAAATTAAATTTTAAGCAAAAAAATTCAACAAAGTAGAAGGATATAAAAGGTATAATATTGGTGCACTCTAGCTTTCACATTAATTTTGAGGGTTACCTCATTGAATACTATATGATGTTAGACCAAAATGTCAGGCGCCACACGAACTAATTGGTGGTCGACAAAAAGGAGAAAAACTTTATTATAATAACTTTATTGGTGATTATGATATTGAAATAATTCCTACCATTCCAAACATGTTAAAATTATGCATTTCATTTTTATATATATATAAAAAAAAAAAAATACTGCCATTATTTCTCTTTCTAATTTGTTTTGATAATGTCTAGTTACAGTGGTGGAATCAGAATTTTTATTGAAGGAGTTTAGAAGTAAATATATGAACTAGTTGAAGAGAGTTCAATATTTACTATATATACATAAAGAACATTTTTAATAATGTAAGAATTTTATAATTCTTCGTCGAAGTCGAATTACCTAGATGAAAGATAGTTTCGCCCCTGTTATCGAAAGTCTATCGGAAATGACCTCTTTATCTCACAAAGATATGAATAGTATTTACGTTGCATTCGATCTTTTTCAGTTCTGGATTGTTTGAACTATTTTTTCTTGAGTCGAGAGTCTACAGGATACAACCCCTTTATCATTCTCTGATTCTCTGTATCTCTGAGGTAGATGTAAAGTGTACATGCGCTCTATCTCTTTTAAATCTCCTTTACGAGATTATACTAGATATGTATGTTATTGTTGTATTTTCACAAAAAAACAAAACACTTATTGGCCAATTGATGGATGCATGAGTGGACTTATAGCTTTCTATCTTTTTACATTTGAAAAAAAAGAATTGATTCATTGGAAAAGTTTTCTTTCTTTTCATAATTATCATTCAATAAGATGAGAAAAAGTTAGATAGTGCTTTATTTTTCTAGACATCCCAAATTCTTCCCATGAGGTTACGGGATATATTATTGTCATTGTTGCTCTATTATTTGAGAGATTAAAATACTTGAGACAAAGATTGACTAAGAAATTAAGAGATGGTTCAACTTAGTTTTTCACCTTTTCCATTTGAAGAATTGATACATTAAAAAAGTAAGTTTTTTTCTCTTTACAAGGATTAATTCTCTCTTACTTTCAAATATTCAAATTATTAAGACAAAGACGACAATAAAAATATATTCAATGTAATACCACAAGTAGAATATGAGAAAAGTACGCAAATCTTATCCCTAGTCTCCTACCTCGTGACGATAGACTCGAGAGACTCTCAGCTCAAGTTCAGCAAATCAAAATAGTCGTAATAAGGAAAAACAATAGTGACGAAAACAAAGTTCTTTCGACTCATGATTTTTATCTTTTTACATTTGAAAAAGAATTAGTATATTTGGAAAAGTTTTCTCCTTTCTCTTTACAATTATTATTTGATAGCAAAATAGAACGTATATGTAGTGCTCTATTATTGGAGACACCAAAGTTTTTAAGAGAAAGACTACCTAAGAAACTAGGATGAGTTGGATTCCTCATTTTCACTTGAAAAAGAAATGATATATTGAAAAACTTTATCCATAAAATTGCACTCTCCGTTTCAAATAGATTGATCTTTAATTTTTTGCCTTTTTATAATCGAACTTGTGTTATGGCTAGTGACTAATGAGACACAAATTCTTAAGAAACTGAAGTCATGCCATGAATAACCGTTGGAATATTATGATACGAAAATATTATGCGAAGACACAATTTTTAATTTTTTTTTGATAACCATGGCGTTTAGTTACGCACGCCTCAACTAAATTCACGAGATACATGTCACCACTCACCAACAACAATTATCAAAGAACTCTATCCACCAAAACAAAAAGATATGAGAAGCAACCACATAGTATTTTGTCTCCGCTGAAATTTGAACCTCACGAAAAAGTTATATAGTGGTCTATTATTTGTGACATCAAAATTTTTAAAGACAAAGGCTGTCTAAGAAAATTAAGAGATGAATTGATTTAATTATAGTTTTTTTTTTAATCTTTTTCCATTTGAAAAAAGAATTAATACATTATTGGAAAAGCTAACCATCTTTCTCTTTACAAGTATATCATCCAATAGCAAGAGACAAGCTACTAAGAAATTTAGTAATGTGGAAAAAAATTGATACATTAGAGAAGTAAGATTCTTTCATTGTAAAAGTATCATATGAAAAGCACAAATACATTGGATAAGCAAGATTCTTTCATTGTAAAAGTATCATATGAAAGCACAAACAAAGCCGCGGGGTCGTTTGGTTGGGAAAGAGTAATCCCGGGATAATTAATCTCGAAATTAGCTATCTTGAGATTTGTTATCCCACCATGTATATGGGATAACTTATCCCATCACTATGGTGTAAATGGTGGGATAAATAATCCCGAGACTAACTAATACCTCATACCAAACATGGCATAAAACAGTCCTTCATTTTATCCCGGGATTATTTATCCTTATACCTCACACCAAACGACTACTAAAGAGAGACTAGATAGAACTAGTAATTTTTATAGAATCAAATCCGAAAACAATTAAAACCCTATAGAAACAATGAATGCATGCCTAGATCATCTGTAAATGGACAGACCGATGATCCAACTACATAACTCAACGGATTGTGAAATGAAATGTAGGATTGAGAAACTGAGACATACCCAGCGTACTCTCACATGTGTGGTGTAGGGAGGGTAAGATGTCCGTAGTCTACTTTGCGAAAGTAGACTCTGTTCATCTTACCTAGTGAAAGTAGAGAGGATTTTCAGAGAGAGAAAAAATGTATAACACTAATATCAGCCGATAGTTTTAACACTTCAAAAGTCTCAATTACAACTACAGGTGTTTTTGGACTCAAATGAGCATTTTTCAAGAGTAAACTAATTGATATGCGCCTAACGATCAATAGATACATGTGATTCCTGGCTGTCTATATCAAAAAAGGAGCTCCGGGACAATCGTTTTGTTCTGTATAATATCAAGGCAATCCAAAACTAGAAAAAAAAAGCTAAAACTGCAGAATTTGGGATAATTTCACGTACATGTTTGCAGTGTGATCCTTTCAATATAGCTCATCGTATGAAGTATTCATATCATGAAGCTGATAATTAGAAGTTACTCGTTATGAGTAGCCCTTTATTGCCAGGGATTCTTCTTTTGAGTTGCACTTCTTTTTGAGATAGTAGAAGTAGGTTTCTGCTAATTTCCACAAAGAAAAAATCGGGCATTAAGATTTCTAAAGTTGCATGTATTTGGAAATAGAGGAGTCCATACATACCGATTTAGACTTCTTCGTCTTTCCACGTAGTCTGTTCTTAGGAGGTTTTAATTTGTATATCCGAACCATCCAGTGGTGAGTAGTAAATACCTGCAGAAGATACATATACCAGAAGGTGATTAATTTGTGGTTCACTAGGTTGCGTGAATGCATGTCCACGCACAAAATAGCAGGTGAATGACAAGTACTTCAAACAAGATGCACGAATGCAAGTCCACCGACAAACCTCTTTTTCGACACAAACCATCTTTTAGAAATTCAACAGGTAGTATTTAGATGTTGCGCCCTCCAATGATATCTAATAATATTTAGAATCTACATCGCACTAAATGTTACTCCCTCCGTTTCGGAATAAGTGAATTGTTGCGGTATTTATTGGTGTTTCAAAATAAGTGAATCATTGAATTTTTTTTCCAAATTTACCCTTATGATTTGACAACTAATTAACTTTTGAAAAGGTATTACAAGGTCTCTTTTTCTTTTTTTGGGGGGTAAAAATGAAAAGTTGTGTTAAATCTATGTCTTTAATGCTTTTTCCTTAATATGTGTGCCAAAATTCAACAATTCATTTATTATGAAACGGAGGGAGTATCAGAAACTGCTGATTCTTGAAATATTATCTAAACTTCTTATTATTCAGTAACAGAAACATTGAAATCCATCTAATACTAATAAAAATATCCTATTCACATCAATGTTTCATAGATTAAAACCAAAAAAAGAAATGTTCCTGTGTGTGTTTCTCTGTGTTTTCAACTGCATCTTGATCTAACATAAACACTAGTGATATAGGAAAATCAAGAATCTATGGACAATTGTCGGTGTTCTAATTTAAGCACTTGACTTTACTGAATTAATTTCATGATAAAATTTCCCATCATCCCCCCACCTGCAGTATCTTTGCTTCTTTGGTGTTATGTGTATCCTTTCTTCCTACCGACCACCCAGAAGAAACATAATAAGGAGAACTAACAAATGTCATGCTTACCTCCTCAAAGTGTGTGAGCTTAAAATGTTTCTTTCCAATTTCAGTCCGCCTTACTCTATCGAAACCCTTGCCGTCTGTCTCTACAAACCTACAGCACAAGATAGAGATGATGTGAATAATTTGAAGTTAATGCCTAAAGGCCACCAAAAAGTAAACTGGCATGTTCTCAATAATTTAGCACCTGTAATAAGATAGTTTGTACATGAGGCAGTTCAGCATGGTTGGAGTAGCCATATTGTCAATCCGGTACTGGCCATCTCTCTTTCAAAAGAAAAGGAAATGATTAGTGGAATTGAAACTATGATCCTAAGATAACTCAAACATCAAGTATGTAACTTTAGCCTCTTTGTGCCTAAGAGAATGAATGAAAATAAACAGATATTGGACATCCATTAACACGATAAGAAACAATTGTTCTCGCTCTTAATGCCTAAGAGAATGAACTTGATAAACAGTTTAATAAATGGTTTGAATACTGGTGAACTCTTAAAGTAAGGCAAATGCATACTATGACAACCATATCAGAGTTATCTACTCGTACTCAGCATAATCTGCAAATTGCAAATGTATGCAATTATATAACGGCAACTCCAATAAGAGCCTGCAAATGTTATCCTTAATCATCCTAGGACTTGCCTCATAAAATATATTATCAAAGAAGCAACGAATATGCTCAATGTTTTCTCATCAAAGTAAAATATCAATGGCAACTACATCAAGTTCAAAAACAAAGAACAGTTATTATTGGACCACAAAAAATAAGGTAGCAAAAGGACAGTTACACACCAGATAATCAGGTTCCTTGATATGAGGGAAGACGCCCCCACCTATTCTGACCATCCAGAGGAACTTGTTGATATCATCACTGGGGTACCCAACAAGACCTGAAATTGATGGTAAGCATTAGATTTAATGCTAATGCTAAACAATAAGTCTTCATTGAGCTTGAGCAACACCAAATTACCAACCTCCAAAGACAACAAGAACATATTTTACATCCAAAGAGTTGAAGATTTCCCATGCTGCTTTTTCTGGAGAGGACATGGCTGTACCAACTGTTGCAATGTGTGTATTGTTCCAGGTGTTATTATCAACAATAACAGTACGATTGGCCATGGCAGTTGTCTGGTAGCCATAGTCCCACCATGATGCCACCTGAAAAAGTTGGCAGAACAATAAAGGAAAAAACAAAGTAAAAAACCATTTCAATCACATCTAAAACTATATTTAATTTTGATTCAAATGCATAAATATAAGTCTAAAGTTTGGATCTGGCGACTAACTTAATCACACTATATTTCTAATTCACATCCCTAATCACTAACATGTTAATCTATAGCATTTTCTAAAATATATTGTTTTCACTTATTGTAGTGCGCCTTCTTTTCAAGAAGGAACCTTTTCTTAACAAGGATTTCAACAAGGAACCTATGAACCTTATAAGTTAATCTAATATAAGATAATATTAAATAAAATAAGCAGGGCGTTTGCTAACTGCAATCAGCGCCTTCACTGAAGCACCACATAAAAATAAGCTGTATTTGCTAACTGCATGCCTCAGCGCCTTCACTGAAGCACCACATAAAAATAAGCTGTATTTGCTAACTGCATGCCTCAGCGCCTTCACTGAAGCACCACATAAGTCAGTGAAGCCCCAGTTTCCTATCCTTATGGCCTAAGCAAGTTTCATGTACACTTTTGAAAGCAATGGTTTACATAGCTAAGTATGAAGCCAACTACAAAAAAATTGTTTCAACATCAGCTGTGAAGGTCTATTTACTCACTGAATGTTAATTGGTTAGATCATGATCATGCATTTTCTAGTATTCCACCTATTTTGAAAACAAAACACCAAGAGAATCTTGGCTGGTATTCCGGTGAATCTGAAAATATACATTAAACAAATTAAAAACCAAATTCTTGGTCACCATTACCATATCCTATTGCACCACCATGCAGCATCACCACATCAAATCAGAGGGAAAACATAAAATTAAGAGAAAGAAGAGGATTAGAACTTACTTTATCATCTACATCAGTATTGTGGCTCAACCATGCATAAGCCTCTCTGAAGTCATCAAAAACATGAAGTCCGTCATGCGACTGTGATGTTAGTACAATAGAAGGAGCTGAGTAAGCTTCCGCAGCTGCCCAGACACAGTGGACCTACGAGGAAATTTCTTCACCGATTAAGTCAACAAAGAAATAAAATTACAATACAATTACCTTTTCTCTCAAAAGGTCCAGAAATAAAAGGAAAAAAAGATTTCAAAAAGGTTGCAAGGAAATATGAGTACTTCAAGAAATGCAAATGTCATGAAGTACTTCATTGGCTCGTATGGAATTTAGGTGACACTTTTCCGTTTGCTATGGCACAAGATAGTTGTGTACAATTGGATTTGATGCGTGGGCAGTCATAAGAGAGATTTTTCTCCAACTAACTTAGTTAAGGAATCAAAAGAAAAAAGTAGCAATAAGAGTTGCAGCAATGAAAAAATTAACATGGCATTTATTTAACAATTAATCCACTGGAAAAACCACCACCTCAACCAAACCAAATTATTAGGACAAGTTTCCTCTTAAAATGTATCATTATCAGATAAAGAAAAGAAAAAAGCTTAATTCCTTGTATCTGAAAACGTAATAAAGGAATTACTAAATGGGACTGATATAGCTGCAAATGAACAGTCAGGACAGAGCAAAGGTACATACCACATAAAAGGCCCCCAGCAACACAAGTAATAGAATAGCAACAACAGAAGCCTCCATGGGTAACATCAAAAGCCGCCTCTCACTTTTTTTAGCAGCAGTAGGAGCTTTTTCAACATTTTCCTTTTCTTTCTTCTTTTTTCTCGAAGCTTTTTCCTTTGGTGGCTCTTCATTTCTATCAGGCTTCACCACATGATTCTGCGTAACACCATTACCAATATCCCCTGCCTTGACGGTGAATAAAATGACAAAAACTAGTTCAGAATTATCAAAACAGCTAATGATTGGCATAAACTTCGGAAGAACAACAAAGACACTTACATCATCCTGTTTTCCAATTGATGCAAATTTGATTGATCGAGTAAAAACACCAAAAGCTGAGGATAGAGCAATCCCAGACATTATGCATGCCGCTGGGGCCAGTACAAGCATTAGACGGACCTGTGTTTCGGCAAATGGAATGATGTTCAGAAATAGGGGAGCTTAAAGAAAACAGAACAAAAAGACAGAAAATCTTGAAATCCTTACCATAACACCAGAAAAGTACACTGAAGTCACTAAATAAAGAATCACAAAGGAGCTAGCATCAGTCAGTGGCAAAAAGCATGCCTACATATGGCAAAAGTAGATATTGATTCGAAGCCCGGATAAAGATCAAATTAACGCAAGGAAGTCAAGATAAATGGATCTGAAAATTGACGCTTACAATAATGCCTGCAGGGACCAAAAATGCTAATACATTAATATCCATAAAGTAAGAAGGCCAAGTAGGTGGTTGATGTTCGCTAACACTGGCAATAATTGGTATATACTTGCTCGCATAAGTTCTGTCTCAATTCAAAGAAAAGTACAAACAGAAAGTTGCTTCAGTATGCTGCATGGGTGAATATAAGTAGTAAAAAAAGAGCATTGGCAACAGAATCATCACAAACTAATAATTAATGAAATAAGAATTGTGGAATCCTAAAATCTCCTAGAAGTAACTCCCCCAGAATTTAACAAGGGACAAAACACAAAAAAGCACAAAGTAGAAATGCCGAGAATTTTTAAGAGTGAATCGCAGCAGGGGTATTAGTTACACACAAGAAGGTAAGCTAACAATTAAGAGAATCAAAAAAATACAAAGCATTTATGAATGCAGTACTTACTTCTACATCCAATGATCCAAAAAATACATCATTAGAATGCAATTTCAACAATCCAATAGAAATATTAGTTCAATTTTAAACCTGATTTTCCTTTTGATACTTCAGCTATCAAAAAGAAGAAACGGGCATATTCAATTTAAAAAGAATTAGCATGCATAATTTGCTTTTTCTTGCAGTTATTTCACAGCACTTTCTTGCTGCTGATATCAATATTATACCTTTTAACTACCAAAAAAAGAAGTAACATGCACAAATCAATTTTTAAAAAACTGCTTAATTAACCAAAATAGTAACAAGAATCACTACTTTTATTTCACAGCTCCTTCTTGCTGCTCATATCATTATTATACCTTTTAACTATCAAAAAAGAAGTAACATCCATAAATTGATTTCAACAAATTGCTTTTAAGTAACTAAAATAATATAACAAAATCACTACTTCTATTTTCAAAACAATCAAAATAAGAACGGAAGAACAGAAAATGAATCAGAGGTTTAGAAGATAAGAAGCCCAAAAAGGGTAGCAAAAGAGGATCATATACAATCAAAGGAAGAAAGAATCATCATAGAGAAGAAAAAGGTAAATCAATAAAGATTGAGACACAGCTGTAGACGAAGAGTAGCTGCATCATACCAATGTAGACAGAAGCTGATGATAACAAAGACAACAGGGATAAAAGCAACGGGTGTTTGGAGAGGAGTCCTACCAAGATGGCAAAAGCTATTTCTCCCATTTTCACTTTTTCCACCTATTAAAGTCAAATGAAAAAATTAGATTGGTTTGCGCATGTGTCCCGCTATCTCAAGCGTGCCCTTCTTGAAATCACATTGCTTCACGAATGAGAAGTGATAAACCTCTCACTTGATGTATAAAGCTCGAGAGCGATCGCTCTTAACAACGCTGGCCCTTAATGGGGTTGCATGAAAATCAATCAAATCTCTGGAAATCCAAGATTCAACTTCTTTATAGTCATGGCAAAATCATCATAACACACAAACACACATAGATTCTACTCTTTTAACTAGTAAGAGGCATCTGCAAATGCAGGAGAAGCATGGATATTTTTATAAAGATCGCAATTTGTTTCTTAAAGGTTCATGCAAATCTCATAATCAGGTTATACTAGTTCCTTAGGAGCTTAGTACACTGCAGTTTAAGCAACAATCACAGCAAGCAGCAGACACTCGAATGGAATAATTCATATTTGGTCATTTGCTTAGAGATACTGGATTCTGTGCACAATGTGCATCGGGGATCGTAAGTCACGACCAGTGTTTTGGACGGCGTAAGGCGACAAGGGTGATTTTTTAAGAAAAATAAAAACTGAGTAGCCTCTCACCATTTCTCGCCTTCGCGAGATTGCATTGCCTCGCCAGTAATAGGTGACAAGGCCTCGCTTCGCCCCTCGTCAAAGGCACTACCTCGGCAAAGGCACTAAGGCGAGCGCCTTTCACAACACCGGTCACAACTTTATCTTGAAAGTGTCGCTAGATTTTCTTTAGGGAAAATCAAATAAAGATATCACTGTGTCCTCTTTTTATGGTAGAAAACTAAAGAAAATGTAAAGTAATCATAGAAGATGACAAGAAAAATCATAATGCAAAGAGCATACGGATCAAGCAGGCTGAGACTTCGTCCACTCCATCCCTTTGTTGGGCTAGAAGCAACAAGTGCAACTAGCACAGCTACCACAGCGCAGCAAACAATCCTGAATAACGATAGAAGAAGCAATCATCACTGGAAAAAATAACAGAATTCAAAACAGAAATTAATTAATGAATAGGAGTTGATCCAACTCTACTAGGCAATTCTTAATTAATTCTAGGCATTAGTATAACAAGCTATTCATATCAATTAGAGGAGCTTACAAGCCTGCAGATACAACAAGAGTCACAGCTACTTTGAACATTTTTGGTGTGAGCATCCCTTTGATGTAATAGACAAGCCCCACAACATTAAGAATTAGGAACACCTGTACTAAGCCATCAGAAATTTCAGCGCAGATAGAAAACATGACATGCCCATTTTGAATTGCCCAATTCAGCCCATCTGAAAGTAGGACTGGTATGGGCTAAATCTGTAATTTAAATTGATCCATTAAAAACTTTAAAAAATGAATTTGATATATTATACAAATTCATGATTAAAAAAATAAGGTTCAACTAGTTTTGAAAATAAAAATGGTTCAATCAGTTTTGTTTAGTAATTAAACGAATTATAAGAAAACAAATAGAGAAATTAGAACTTGACATGAGTTGAGTGGCTGGGTTATGGCCCATTGTTTAGACCTTCTCAACCAAAATAACCTTTGGGCAGGTTAATGACCCACCCATTAAGTCATGTCATTTTAGCCCACCCAAATTCAGCCCAACCAGCCATCTGACACCCCCCACCCCCACCCCTAAGTGCACATGTCAATTTAATTAGGACCCATATGTCCATAATATTTCTAGAACACAGAGCACACTGTATTCTAGATATCATCACAAATATAATCTTTTCATTTTCATTTACAATTACTTTCTGTCATCCAATTAACTGTCCCACCCAATAAAAGCCACTACGCTACTTTTCCAGTACTCAAGCAACTTCCTTCATAATGATAATGAACTTCCTAATTGCTTTATAGAAGCCGATAATCGCAAAGCATAGTAGAATAAAATGTAGACTGGTATAGTGTGTAATACTCTGTTTTACTAATGCTCTTGCAACACATTAAGAGGGCCTTAGTTTGACTTGGGGAGAAATTGAAGTTCATGCATATATTGTCAACTGTGACTGAGAGAAAAAGTAGAAATAGTGTATTCTTTTCAATGAATCTAAACTTTAATCTCATCAAGTGATACCGCACACATGAAGCGAACATACTGTATTGGCTATTTGTATAAAAAAGCTTTACGTTAAGTAGATAGAATGTTCACATGAACTAAGAAAGGAAATGTGGACTAGATGGAGACGAAGGGAGTGGTAATGAAATAGTAGCACATCTAATCATTATATGCAGCCCAACCATGTCATCTCAATACAACAAGCTGTTTTCAGGTTGAGGATAATATCCTTGCACTTTAACCATGCAATAAGGACAGCCAAGGCTTGAGAATATCTTAGATTAGGTAGGTAATAAGCAAGAACGCATCACCAATCATATATTCAGACCATGATTGAACTACTAAAAAGAGTAGAAATGACCCTTACCAGAAATGAAGCAAAATGTTCTGACGTCATTACAGCATTAAAACCTACAACAGGGACCAAAGCAGCCAACAGGGTTCCCAAGATAACCTGCACCCATGTCTCAGATAGTTAGAAGAATAAAAGAAACTGTGTAGAAATTGTAAATGGGAATATATTCAGACTAGAAGATTTTAAGTCCTCGACGAAGGAAAATTACTCATTTGGTGAACTTCTAGCAATCGTTTCGCAAAGGTTAGACGTGTTTTTGTTAAGAACAGCATTACTAATCATCAAACGACGGCTAAAATCCACTTTCAGAAAGACTGCAGGTATCTCATAAGGTACAAGGTTATCACCTTGTTATTGAATATAGTTCCCTTGTTCTAAAAAATGATAGTGTTTCGGTTATCAAGCACTACCATAAAGCAAGTTCTTGCTTGTACAGAGTATTTTTTTTATTTTGGCCAAGTTTTTTTTTTCTTTTGTCCAATTCATTTTTGGGAAAAAAGAAACTAAACCCCGAAAAAAAATATTGAAGTGAACTATTTATGGTTCAATTTCGGTTTTCTCATCCATAAACCAAAATAACCGAACTGGAAAATGGAAAATCGAACCAACCGATGCACACCTCTAATTAACACTATAAGTTGTTTATCAATAAGGTTCCAGGGCTAGTACTTACCAATGGAGCGTAGGCAATATAAAGCCGTGGAGAATAACGCCCTGTTACGATGCAAAGTAGGGCATGCATTGGAATAAGGTTGATAATAAAGGTATATCCTCCCCAAGAGCAAACCTGAAAGCGTATTGAAATACAGTTAATTCGACGGAAAAGATATGGTAGAAAAGAGAATGAGAGGTAAAAATAACAATCAATGTGGAGGAGGTAAATGCCTACCATGTAGAAGTATGCTAAGGCATTTAGAGTGGCATAAAAGAGGGAACCCGTGTTCAGTGTCTGCACCAAACATTCACCATTATTCCACAACGTAAAATGGAAAACGAAAATCTCAACAATATAAGATAAGCACCAGGAAATATTGCAAGTAAGACCACTAAGTTAAAAGCTAAACATCATGTAGACTGAACCTTTATATAGAGATAGAAAGTGAAGATCAACGCAAATATCGCCACAGCTTCATTGTCATAGCTGCCGGCCACTGATCGAGATATATATGACGGAACCTGCAGGCAGCATGAAAATGAAATTCACCATTGTAACATGGTACACAAGCAATTTGTTTTCTTTTTGGAACAAACGGATACTCTAGAGTCTAGACTGCTATATTGTAAAGGCATAATAAAATGCTATTTTGTCTTAAATCAAAGAGGATTATAAGTTGAGTAAGAAACGATGAAGCTAGCTGGGGGCTTGAGTACATATATGCACAGTAGCATGCATCCAACAGTTTTTTTCCTTTCTGAACTCAATGCACCTACAGAAATGCTATATCCAAAGGCCACATTTTGCACCAGATGAAAATGTGCGCAAGAGAATTTACCATGGCCAAAAGAGCTGCAGCAGTTAGTCCAGCCCCAGTCCCTTTAACTTCCTACAAAAGCAGTGTTGTATGGCTTAGAGTTCTGACTTCACAACAGAGGCATGTTTTTTAGGTCGCTACACTTTTAAGAGAACAAAAGGAACAAGGAGTATCTATAGCAATTTGGTAAAAGCAAAAAAAGATTTAATTGATTTAAACAAGTCAAAGAACAAACCTTTGTCAGAAGGTATGTTGCCCAAGCAGCAAGAGCAGAGAATGTAGGAGCAGTAAAGACACAAACAGTTTCCACAGAAAGAGGAATATTCAAGGAATTGAGTATCCTGCCAATAATCATATATATAAAAACCATTATTACTTTGGTGGCTGAACAGATCATTTCATAAAATAAAACACAACAAAGATTCCCATAATTTGAAGCCTGGTAAGAAGAAAAGAATGCTCTAGAAAAGTAATGATCTGTAATACGCACCACCACAAGGTGCCAGCAGTCAATGTCAGTCCAGGGTAAACAGTTCCACCAATCACTCGTCCAAGGGGATACCTATCAGACAAGGAAAAGTTAATTGCCAGTTATTTTCAATTAAGAACCTATAATTCATGACAGCATTGTCTGGAATACTAATTAACCCCTGCAATCATAATTACCAGGTCCGATCGTCAAACCAGTTCCAAAAGTCGTAAATTCCATTCTTTGTCAGAAACTGCAATTGACATAGCATGATTATATTTCACATAGTTTTGTGGTACTGACAAACATTTAATATATGTAGTAGCAAAATAACAATAATGATATGATATGACAACTATCGACATCCAAGGAAATGCCCTACAAGAATGAAACATTTTCATGATCAAACATATCCAAATTAGCGGCAAGCAATAGCTTATATGATTAAAGATATCCAAGATTAGCTCCACAAATATGACAGTGTAAAATATGAAGAATCTAGGGCATAAGAATCCAAAAGTGATGACTAAAAACAATTATTTTACAGGATTGCTTTGTCAAAACACTCGGAAGGAGCACTAAAGTGCATCTAATCTACTGAAAGATTAATTTAGTTTCAACTGACATCATAATTCCTAAAACCAGTATGTTTTCTTTTTCTGGCAAATCAAGATCATTATTATTAACTGCACTATACCGATAGATTATTCTAGTTAAGAAGCACATATTAAATTACAAATTGTCTAATTCCATTATTCCAAAGAGGAAATAAGTGTTCGCTTGCAAGTTCTTCTAAAAGACCCAATTTACTGGTTTGCATAAATAATAGTGTAACTGAAGAATGTCCCAGCTTTTGCCCCCTGACTGGACATTCTAACCAACACCTACTGAAGGTAAATTCACCTAATAATATGACCTATATAGCTTTATTGAGGTATCTAAATATACATAATGGACTTATCAACTCATAACACTTTTATGGTCTTCTCATCAAATGATACTTAAATGCATATTTATCTTCTACGAGCTATCATCATGTCTATCCTTGAATAAAATTAAGGACAGTACAATTGTAGTGAACTTCTCGTAATTGATAGTACACAAGGGCGACACTAAAATGACCCTGTCAGCTTAGTTCGAAGAACTCACCCCATTCCATTTTAGTACCCAATGATTGGGAAATGTTATTGAGACAAGATTTAAATTTTATTGTAGTGTTCTTTTTAATAGAATATATCCGAACTTAAGTTTACCATTTTTTGAACGGTTTTAACTTTAACATTTTATGGTATAAAAGCTCACCCAATGATACATTTTAGAATATACTGCAGCATATAGAAGAGTGTGGAGAAAACCCGCATGGGTAGGTTTAACGTTAAAGGTAGCACAAGATGCATCATAGGCGCATGTCACGAGTTCGAAGTTTGAACTAGGATGGAACATCACAAACAAACTGCCCTACAAGAAGACCGTATCTGGCCTTTAAGTGAAGTGTGAAAGAGGCATGCCAATATCCACCAAATTTGAGTCATTTCCAATTATCCAAAAAATAGGTGGAGAAACAATGTTCCTCTTCAAGTAAAATGGATATTGAGGCATAGTCGAGTGAGTGATCATAGGCTGAAACAGAATGTATTCTATGTTGATTCGTCTTCAAAACCCTCCACATAAAACAATGTATATTTAAATTCACATGTAAATGCATCGACCAACATAACACTTGCACCTAATCATGCATTTCCCTTTTACATGTCATCAGATCTATCGTGGTTGAACTTCTCAGGTTCAAAACCCAATAGAGACAAAAACATTAGGTGATTTCTTCCCATTTGTTTTGGTAAACCTAAAACTCAGCAGCACTTATTGCTGGTGGGAGGTGACAGGTAACAGCAACAACATACCCAGTGTATTCCCACTATGTGGAGGGTAAAGTGTGCGCAATCCATACCACTACCTCTGACGAAGTACAGAGGTTGTTTTCGATAAACCCCCGGCTCACGACAGATAACAGTATAACAAACAAAAAACATAAAATAAACAACAAAAATGGGATAACACACCGTTAGATAATAAAAGAAACAAGACACCGACAGAGTAATACTATAACTATCTATTCGAGATCACGAACATCATCAGAACACTACGAACAAGAAACTACAGACAGATACAAACAAACCATCCCTCCTACTATTACAAATGCACTCCCGTGAATTAATCGAGGTGAGCAGAAACTAACCCGTACACCAAATTTCTCAAAAAAAAAAAAAAGACCTATCGCAGTTGAACGTCATAATTAATTCCAATGATTCAACATTCACACAAATTCAACTCAATTCAAATAGTTTCTTAGCTGCACTGTCTCGAGAAAAGTACTAAAATGTAGGATCTAGTCCTCTATCTATCACTTCCTAATACATCTTATGCTACTGTACATAACCTAATGAAAATAACCAGAAAAGATTAGTACTTTAGACAAACCTGAGTAACTCTGTAGTTGAAATAAGGATCGAACTCATGAATAACACTCTCATACTTAATCACCTGTCGCAAATTTTAAAATAAATAAATAAATAAATAAAAATAAAAAACAAGCCAATCAGACCTGATCAAATGTAAAATACTGAAAACAAAGACATATGCATTTGTATTCGTTTGTGTAACAGCGCGAATGCATGAAATTAATTCTGATCCCGCTCTAATAGCTCTGAATAAATTAAATACGTGCATTGACAAAGCAAACACAAAGTGAATACCGCTCTAATAGCTCTGAATAAATTAAATACGTGTATTAAATTAAGCACATCGATAATCAGATCTAAAATTCACAGAATTATTACGGAGAAAAGGCGGATGGAGAAAGCGAGAACGCCGATGAGAATGAGAATGAACAATGAGAAGACATTGCCGAAAGCATGACGGAGACTTGACGGCGTTACGGTATCTGAAGAGGCCGCCATTAACGGCAACCTGAAGCTTTTTTTGGAAGTTTGGAGCTGAAAGAGTGACACTGTGAGTGGTTAAAGGGGAAGAAGGGTTTTTGATCTCTGAATTTGGTGAGGAGACTTTGTAGCCGACAATTGAAATGACAAATTTGACCTTGTGATTCGATGTGAAATGACTGTTCTGCCCTTTATGTTTTTGGGTTATTTTTTGGTTTGATTTTTTAATTGGTCTACTCAGGCATGGTGCAACGTGGCAGGTTCTTATTTGTTGGTAATACTTGGCCTTGTTATTCGTCCTGCTGTTTCGCTTCGGGGGATAAAAATGAAAAATAATGTGGTACTCCCTCCGTCTAAAACAATGATCTAGTTTGAATTTAAAAAATTAAATTTTTTAATTCAGTAAGTTATATCAAATATGTCAAAATAATTTTTATTTTTATTATTTTAAATTATTTTTTATTCTTATTATTTTAAATATGTTACATAAAAATTAAAATTAAAATATTTTAAAAAACAATCATTATATTTTAAACGGATTGAGGTAGTATTGGATAGAAGAACTTGTATTTAGTCTCTATAACTTTATATAATTATAGATGTGTCTTCATTATAACAATAATATACCCGGTGTATTTTATATAATTATAGACAAGTCTTCATTACAACAACAACATACCCGATGTATTCAGAGGCGGAGTCAGGATTTCAAGTAAGGGGATTCAATATTCAAAGAAAATAAGTTGAAGGGAGTTCAACACCTACTATAATCACATAAAAATAATTTTAATTATGTATAAATAATATATTTTTCAGTTGAAGACGGTTCGGATGAACCCCTAAAGAGGGTTGGCTCCGCCTCTAAGTGTATTCCCATCTAGTGGGGTTTGGGAAAGGGTAGGGGTTTGGGAAGGGTAGAGTGTACGCAGATCATACCACTACCTCAGGTGAAGTAGAGAGGTTGTTTCCAATAGACAGTCCCGACTTAGAACCAATAACAGTATAGCAAACACAAAACATAAATACATATAAACTTGTACAGGCAAAATAAACTAACAACGCTAACCACAAGATAATACTAGAGCCATAAGAATACTACTAAAAACCATATCATCGAAATCATAAACAGTACCTAACCCACGAACAAGAAACTTTAGACACTAATAAAGAACACCCCTTTACTAATACTGACACACTCCCACCCCCTAACCCTCAACCTTAATCCGCATTCTTCGCATCTTCCTATCAAGGGTCATATCCTCTGTAAGCTGTAACTGCTCCATATCATGCCTAATCACCTCTCTCCAATACTTTTTTCAGCCTACCTTTACCTGGCCTAAAATCATTCATAGCCAGTGCCTCACACCTCCACACCGAAGTATCAGAACCCTTCCTCATCACGTGTCTGAACTAACGTAACCTCACTTCTCGCATCTTGTCCTCCACAGAAGTCACTCTCACCTTCTTCCGAATAATCTTATTCCTCACTCTATCTTTCCTGGTATGCCCACACATCAATCGCAACATCCTCATCTCTGTCACCTTTAACTTTTGGATGTGAGAATTCTTAACTGGTCAACACTCCGCTCCATACAACATAGCCAGTTGGACTGCCACTCTGTAGAACTTACTTTTAAGCTTCAGTGACACCTTCTTATCACATAAAACTCATGAAGTGAGCCTGCATTCCAACTACCCTGCCCCAATACGATGCGTGATATCCTCGTCAATCTCCCCATTGCCCTAAATCATAGACCCCCCAGGTACTTGAAACTCTCCCTTTTCCGAATGGCCAGAGAGTCCAGTTTTACAGCCATTTCAGCTTCCTGCAACACATCGCTAAACTTACACTCCAAGTACTTTGTCTTGATCCTACTCAAATGAAATCCTTTAGACTCAAGGGTTTGTATCCAAATCTCCAACTTATCATTAACTTCTCACCGAGTTTCGTCAATCAATGCCACATCATCAGTAAATAACATATATCAGGGCACTCCCCTGAATATGTCGCGTCAAAACATACATCACCAAGGTGAATAAAAGAGGGTTAAGATTCGATCCCTGATGCAACTCTATCAAAATCGAAAAGTGCTTCGAATCTCCACCTACCATCATCACACGAGTCTTCGCACCATCATACATGTCTTGAACCGACCTAACGTACGCCACGGGCACCCCTTTAGCCTTCAAGCACCTTTACAGAATCTCACTGGAAACTCTGTCATGTGCCTTCTCAAGATCAATAAACACCATGTGTAAGTCTTTCTTCCTCTCCCGGAACTGCTCCATTAATCTTCTCACCAGATGAATAGCCTCAATAATCGAGCGACCTGGCATGAAATCGAACTAATTCTCATAGATAGTCACGATACTTCTCAGTCTCAACTCTACCACCCTTTCCTAAACCTTCATAGTATGACTCAATAACTTAATCCCTCTATAGTTGTTGCAACTCTGGATATCTCCCTTGTTCTTATATAATGAAATCACCGTACTCCACCTCTACGCCTCAGGCATCTTCGCTGCCCTAAAAATGATGTTAAACAACCTTGCCAACCACTCCAACCCTACCCCGCCAGTGTTCTTCCAAAAATCCACTGAAATTTCATCTGGCCCCGTCGCCCTACCCCGACACATCCTGCGAATAGCCCCTTTTATCTCCTCAACCTCAATACGCCTACGATAACCATAATCGCAATACTCCTCAGACTTCTCCAACTCCCCCAAAAAGAAACCTTTATCCCCTCGTCGTTCGAGAGTTTATGAAAATAAGACTGCCATCTCTTTCTAATGAGAGCATCCTCAACCAACACTGTATCATCCTCTCATTTGATGCACTTCACTTGATCAAGATTACGAGCCCTCCGCTCCCTAGCCTTGGCAAACCTATACAACTTCTTATCCTCGCCTTTCTACTCTAAAGCCGCATATAAGATCTTAAAAGCTGATGTCTTAGCTGCCGTAACCGCTAACTTAGCCTCTCTTCTAACTACCTTATACTTCTCCTTATTCGTCTGCCTCTTCTCAACATCCTTACTCTCAACCAACTTAGCATATGCCGCCTTCTTAGACTCATCATTCCTTTTAACCTCTTCGTTCCACCACCAGTCCCCTCGGTGCTTACCATATTGACATCTCGAGACACCCAACACCTCTCTAGTAGTCTCCCTAATGCAACTGGCAGTCATCTTCCACATACTATCCATACCCCCTCTACTCTCCCAAGCCCGCATACTCTTCAACTTCTCCCCCATCTCCAACGCACTAGCCAAAGTTAAGCTATCCCACTTAATTCTGAGTCGAGCCTCCACACTCCTCTTCTTTCTACCCTTATTAATGACCACGTCCATAGCCAACATATATGCAAATCTTACTAGTATCGTGTGGAAATAGAGGAGTTGTTTTCAAAAGGCCATTAGGTCAAGAAAGAAGTAAGTGATGAAAAATATAACAACTAACACGAAAAGCAGTGTAATGCTTACAGAAAAAAAAAAAACAACAATAAAATAGTATTTTTTAAAAATATTTTTAAAAGCATAACAGATAACAAGGTTGTTTTCATAAATATTCTGTTAGGATTTTTGTCCTGATTTTCTTACTATATTTAATTTTTATTTTTTTTATAAGAAAAATAAAATTTACCATAATTACTTTTATTTTTTCTGAAAGAAAAAGAATATTTTTTTTTTCATGTTTGGCTAACCTATTTCTTGGAGGAAAGATTTTGGACATCTATAAATAGAAAACCTCCCTTCTCATACCAAAAACACAATAACATTCATAATGTAGTCGTTTAAAGAGTTTTGTTTAGGGGGAGATTTTCTCTCTAATAGTTTCATGTTTTCTTTTATATTAGGTTTTTATATGTAGGTCAATTGACCAAACTATATAATCATCATGTTTTTTGTATGTTTTTCTTTTTTTCTGATTTATCGTCTCAATAATTTGCAACTAATAGCTTCTGCATAACACCCTCTCAATTTCGAACCCAACAAGTGGTATCAGAGCTTATGGTTCAATGGTCCAATGGTGTGGTGAGACGAGATTAAACAGGTTCGAAGCGGTTTCAAAATTAAGCTGCAATAATTTGGATGATAATGAAGATTTTTGTCGAACTACATGTGGAGAACAAGTTTCAACTATATTTTCAACACTCCTGCTGCTGCATCTTTAAAAATAAAAATAAAATATTACTTTTAAACTAATTTTTAACCATGATATTTTAAACCTTATTTTTAACCATGGCAAGCAACAGTTATGAAGATTATATCAAGAACGAAGTTCATGCACGTGATATGAAGAGAAGACGGATCAAGTGAAGAAAATCAAGCCAAAAGGGGAGATTTGTTAGGGTTTTTTGCCATGATTTTCTTACTATATTTAAGTTTTATTTTTTCTTAGAAGGAAAATAAAAGTTACCATAATTACTTTTACTTTTTTAAAAAGAAAAAAAATATAATTCTTTTCCATATTTGGCTAACCTCTTTCTTAGAGGAAAGATTTTGAACATCTATAAATAGAAGACCTCCCTTCTCATGCCAAAAACACAATATCATCCACAATATAGTTGTTTAAAGAGTTTTGTTTATGGAAAGATTTTCTCTCTAATAGTTTTATGTTTTTTTTTATATTAAGTTTTTATATGTAGGTCAATTGGTCAAACTATATAATCATCATGTTTTTAGTATGTTTTTCTTTTCGTCTGATTTACCGTCTCAATAGTTTGCAACTAATAACTTACGCATGACACCCTTTCGATTTCGAACCCAACATATTTTTCAAAAGCTAAATAACCAATTGATAGTCATTTTTATTGAAGAAAAAAATTAATGAGACTAAAAATTTGTGCGATGCTAGAAAAGTTTTGGTGGATCGATTTTGTATTGGCATCAATTTTGACCTTTCTTTTAATAATGTTTTTTTATCATTAGATATATTTTGAGCAATCTTAAATTGATGTGGTCGTTTTTATTTCTTTTGTTTTACGTTAGCTGATTATTTGTTATATAAAATTTATTGAAAAACGAAATATATGACTCTCTTACCCCAAAAAAAAAGAAAATAGGATTCATAAAAAATTAACTGACTTAATTGGGTTAGCGATTTTTCACATAAAAAACTTGAAATCATTTGTGAGCTATTGCACTATTGCTTGCATTTTTTTTTAATATAATTTATTAGTTATTATATAAGAGGGAATTTACTCAATCTACATCCAAAGAGTATTGATTATGAATTTTCTTGAAAGTTTCAAAAATTAAAATTAAATATGTGTTCTTTAAAATTATATAATGATTCCACCGAGGAAGAAAACATAAAAATCTTTTAAATAAAAATATAAGAGAAACTTTGGATCCTACTAAAATTAATAGTAACATGTATTACGATTATATTAATGGATAAAGCAAATATATTTTAAAGCATTGAGCATTCAAACACACACAATTTTTGATGTGTATACTTATTGTGAGAACTTTTAAAATATGAATTTAATTATAAAACGGTCTCGATTTACTTATCTAATTTATAAAATTGAGAAAAAATTATTATTTTATTTTAATATTTTTTCTATCATTAAAGTATTTAAATTTAAATTTACTAGACGTGTAAAGTATAATCAATAAAATTAGTTTCATAAAGTAATCTTCTAATAAATATTGTACTAAAAGAATACCAAGCAATATGGATCAAGTAAGTAGATATTTGATCATGAAAATTAAATCTTTTTAGAGTTGGAGTTGTTTTGAATTTTTATGATGCAAGTGAAATAGACAAAAAATAAAACTTATTTTTTTTTTCAAAAATATTTTGAAAAAATAAAAATTCAAAAAAAATAATTTTAAAAAGTGATAAAAAATTCAAAAAAATAAAATTCTCATAACCGAATGGGGAAGTAGTTTTAGTAGGTGTTTGGCCATGATTTTTTTTTTTTTTTTAAGTTATGTTTGATCATCAATAAAAATTAAAGTTATTTTTAATTTTTATAGAGGGAAGTATTTTTCAAATATAATTTTAAATTATATTTAGAATTCTTATTTTCAAACACAATAATTTTTACTAAAGTAAAATATATATATTTTTTTTTGAAAAAAGAAATTTTATAATGGCCAAAACCCATTTGCAACAAGAAAAGGAGTACAAGTAGATATTTTGGGACATATAAAAAGCAAACGATAAGCACAACAAATCATACCGACTTCTCCATAAAGGAGAAATCCCAAATCCGATTCAATCAAATTATTCCGACGTCTTTTTCGCCGATTTCCGGCGACGCTTCGGCTGATTCTCCGGCGAACTCACGGCTGATAAATCAATTTGTAAGCACCTTATTGCTGTCTCTCTCTCTCTCTCTCTCTCTTTGTGTTTTTGTTTTATCCTTTCCTCTTCAGTTCGAAACCCTAGTTTTTTTTTTTCATTTTTTTTTTGAAAAATATGAACTGTGAGTTGGATTTTATGATTTGTGTTTACTCTGGATGCGTAAAGTAAAAGCCTCAAATCTGCTACTTTGTGTAGTACTTTTGTATGCTAGATTTCTTTTTTGTTGTTATCGAAGAATTAACCTGAATAGTTGTTACCTGAATAGTTGTTCATTCAACCGTATAAACCTAAATTAGCCGACAGATGTATAATTTAGTTTTTTTTTTTTTTGGTTGAAGAATTAACCTGAATAATTGTTCATTTAACTGCATAAACTTAAATTAGCCGACAGATGTATACTTTTTTTTTTTTTTGTTGAAGAATTAACCTAAATAGTTGTTCATTCAACTGTATAAGCTTAAATTAGCCGACAGATGTATAATTTTTTTTTGTTTTTTGTTGAAGAATTAACCTGAATAGTTATTCATTCAACTGCATAAACTTAAATTAGCCGACAGATGTATAATTTAGTTTTTTTTTTTTTTGGTTGAAGAATTAACCTGAATAGTTGTTCATTCAACTGCATAAACTTAAATTAGCCGACAGATGTATAATTTTTTTGGTTGTTGTTGAAGAATTAACCTGAACAGTTGTTCATTCAACTGCATAACTTAAATTAGCTGACAAATGTATTATTTAGTTTTTTTTTTTTAATTTAAGAATTAACCTGAACAGTTGTTCATTTAACTACATAAACTTAAATTAACCTTAAAGTTGCTGCCATGTGACCAGGATGTCACGGGTTCAAGCCTTGGAAACAGCCTCTGGCAGAAATGCAAGGTAAGGCTGCGTACGATAAGCCCTTGTGGTGGGGCCCTTCCCCGGACACCGCATATAGCGGTAGCTTTAGTGCACCGGGCTGCCCTTTTTTTTTTTTTTTTGGTTAAAGAATTAACCTGAATAGCTGTTCATTCAACTGCATAAACTTAAATTAGCCGACAGATGTACAATATAATCATGTATAGTTAGTGTATGATTTATGTATCCAGTTAGAAAAAGTAAACAGCGAGGCCGACCAGCTATTTGTGTAAAGATCCCTTTTTTATTCAACTGTTTTGTAAAATAGGAGCTGTGAGTTGGATTTTATGATTTGTGTTTACTCTCGATGTGTAAAGTAAAAGCCTCAAATCTGTTACTTTGTGTAGTACTTTTGTATGTTAGCTTTTTTTTTTTTGGTTGAAGAATTAACCTGAATAGCTGTTCATTCAACTGCATAAACTTGAATTAGTCGACAGATGTATAATATAATCATGTATAGTTACTGTATGATTTATGTATTCGATTAGAAAAAGTAAACAGTGAATCGCACTAGCTATTTGTGTAAGGATCTTGCTTTTATAACCGTGGTGTTTGTTTAGCACACACTTTGATTAATTCCAAGAGGTATCCGTCGCCTTCTACCTGTAATAGGTAGTAAAGAAAAGCCTCAAATCTGCTACTTTGTATGGTACTTTATATGTTTGCCTTTTTTGGGGTGGGGTGGGGTGGTGGTTGGTTGGTGGTGGTGGTGTTTGAAGAATTAACCTGAATAATTGTTCACTGAACCTATGTTGCTCGGACTCTTCAAAAATTTCATTGGATGCGTGTCGGATCCTTCAAAATTGGTGTATTTTTGGAGGATTCGACACAGATGTGACAATATTTTTGGAATCCGAGCAACTTAATACTGAACCGCATAAATTAAGAACAGCCAACAGATGTGTGATATGTGTTTAACTATGTATAATTAGTATTTAATCTATGTATCCGGCTCGAAAAAATGTAGATAGTGAATCCAACTAGCTATTTGTGTAAAGGTGCCTTTTTTTAAATAGCCATGGCGTGAATTGGATCTTATGATTTGTGTTCTCTCTTGATGCGTAGAGAAAGGCTTTAAATCTATTTTGTATAGTACTTTATATGTTTTCTTTTTCTTTTTCTTTTTAAAAGATTTAGAAGAATTCACCTTATTAGCTATTCACCCAGCTGCATAAACTTAAAATAGATGGCAGATGTATAATATGTGTACAACCATGTATAATTAGTGGACAGTGAATCTAACTAGTTAGTTGTGCAAAAATTCCTTTTTAATAACCGTGTGTCCTGCTAGTGCGCACCTCGTGCGCACCTCGATTATTTCTACTGGATACCTATCACCTCCCATCAACAAAAGGTATGAGTTAATTCTGTTCACCAAGGGTTGGAGAAGAAATTGCCTAGCTCTTTTTCTCTGCTTGGAATTGAACCCAAGACCTCGCAGTGCTCAATCCACTTCATTGGTCACTAAGCCATACCCTTGGGCACATATGTTTGCTTGTTAATATGTGAGTAAAAAACATCTGCTAAATCATTGGGTGGAGTAGATAATGCAATTACTTGTTTATATGGGTATTCTTTTTGCTCGTTATGTGAGGTAATAATTTGAAAATCAATGTCTAGAAATCGAGTTGTAAGCAGTGTTTTTCTCTTCTTGTATTTTCCCTATCTGTCTCTCATCAGTCCTAAACCCTAGTCTCTCTCCCTCCCTCTCTCTCTCTCTCTCTCTCTCTCTCTCTCTCTCTCTCTCTTTTCGTCTTCAATTTCTTTTGTTTTTTTGGGGTAAAATAGGAGTTGTGAATTGGATCTTATGATTTGTGTCTACTCTCGCTACAGAAAGTAAAGCCTCAAATCTTCTTCGTATAGAGCTTTGTATGTTGCTTGTTAATATGTGAAGAAAAAAGCCTTTGCAAGATCATTCGGTGCAGTAGATGCTACAATTGGTTGTTACTTCTAATATGCGTATTCTTGTTGCTTGTTATGTTAGGTAATAATATGAAAATCAATGTCTAGAAATTGAGTTGTAAACATCGTTTTTTCTCTCTTTGTATTTTCTGATCTGTCTCTCATCAGTCCCAAACCCAAGTCTCTCTTTTTTGTTTTGTAAAAACCGAGTCGTGAATTGGATCTTATGATTTGTGTGTACTCTCGCTGTGTAAAGTAAAGCCTCAAATCTGCTTTGTATGTTTTCTTGTTAAATATATGAGGAAAAAGCTTCTGCAAAATCAATGGATGCAGTTAGATTTAGCTGATACCTGTTGCTGGTGGGAAGGTGGTGGGAGGGGGCAGGTGTCCCGTGGAACTAGTCTAGGTGTGCAAAAGCTGGCCGGGACACCACGTTTGTCAATAACGACATACCTAGTAAAGTCATTTGTATTCTTGTTGCTTGCTATATGAGATAATAAGATGAAAATCTTTCCCCATCTCTCTCTCTTCAGTCCAAAACCCAGCCTCTTTTTTTTTCTTTCCAATTGTTTGTGAAGTACTAAACATGAGGTGGATCATTGTGCTTTGTTTTACTCTTGGTGCTAACAGAAATACTCAGACGAGTTTTGCAGTGCTTTGTATTTTTGCTAGCTAAATAGATATTCTGGTTTGCTTCTTATGTGGTATAGTAGTATAATGATTCAGTATTTAGAAACTTCTCTTGCAACAGAAGGGAAAAGGGAGGAAGGCAATAAAAGATGGAATCTTTACCAATATTTTGTGTTTTTTATCAGTTTACTCCCTCCATTCCTTTTTATTTGCTCTTTTTGGGGTGTGTTTATATTCCTTTTTAAGTCCTCCTTTTATCTTTCAAGAATAATTTGATCAATATCTCCCTATTATACCCTTGTTCAAATTACTAAGATCATTAATTGAGAGTTTTTTTTCAATGTATTTAATTACTAATTTGGAAAGAGGTTCAAAATTAATTAAGGGAATATTGGTAAAATTACTTTCAATTTTCTAGGAGTGAGGACTTTATTAAGGGTTGTGCCTGACTCAAAAGGAACAAATAAAATGGAATGGGGGGAGTATAATTTAAGTTATAAGTTTAAAGTCATTGTAAGTCCGTTTCCCTGGTTATTTCGAACAAGCTAATTTGAGCTTCCACCAATCAACTAATTGATTAACAAAAAATTCTATGTAATCCATCAATACTGGTGCTGATATCAGGGTAATACGTTAGAGCCTGGTTAATTAATTAAGTAACCCTTTTTTACATGGTTGATACTGATCTTCGCTTTTAGTTGGTCTGTTTATTAGCAGCATATTTTAAAGTTTGGTTGTGTTCATTGCTACATGGTTGAGAGATTGATTTATTGATCTGTACCTGTCTTTTTTGTGTATGCAGTAGTTGGAGGAACTTTTAATCTGGGGTTTTCAGCATGGCGTCTCTCAAGGAGCTTCTCCCAGCAGCAAAGTCAGCTACCAGTACATTCTATGACCATACAAGTGACCCATGGTTCAAGAATAGGTATAGTGCAACTGAGGCAGAGAAATCTGCAGTGATCAAGGCAAATCCAGTACCTGCTTATCTAAAACGGGCTGGCTTTAGGCCATCCAAGCTCGAGGATTTTGGGGATGGCGGGGCATTCCCTGAAATACATTATGCACAATATCCACTTGATATGGGCAGAAAGAAAGACTGGAAACCGGGGGGAAAGACTTTACCTGTTACTGTGGACGAGCATGGTGAACTGAGATATGATGCAATTGTGAGTCAGGGAGAGAATGCGAAAAAGATTGTTTATTCTCAGCATAAAGATCTTATCCCGAAGTTTGTGAAGGAGGATGAGAGTGACACAGAGATGGATCAGGATGAGAAGCAGAAAGTAATCGATGAGACTATGGAGGAGACAAAGGCAGCCCTTGAGAAGATTGTAAATGTGCGGTTGAGTGCTGCACAGCCCAAAAATGTTCCCACACAATCTCAAGAGTCGAAGTTTATTAAGTACAAGCCTTCCCAGCAAGCGGCAGCTTTTAACTCGGGTGCAAAGGAGAGGATTATTAGGATGGTAGAGATGCCCGTGGACCCTTTGGATCCACCCAAGTTCAAGCACAAGAGGGTCCCTAGGGCCTCTGGTTCTCCACCTGTGCCTGTTATGCATTCTCCTCCCCGTCCTGTTACCGTGAAGGACCAGCAGGATTGGAAGATTCCACCTTGTATATCAAACTGGAAGAACCCCAAAGGTTACACAATCCCACTTGATAAGCGTCTTGCGGCTGATGGCAGGGGACTTCAAGAAGTTCAGATCAATGATAATTTTGCAAAACTGTTGGAGGCTCTGTATGTTGCAGAACAGAAAGCGAGAGAAGCGGTTGCAATGCGGTCAAAGGTTCAGAAGGAGATGATGATGAAAGAGAAGGAGAAGAAAGAGATGGAACTTCGGGAGTTGGCCCGCAAGGCAAGATCCGAGAGGAATGCCGGGGCAGCTCCAGCTGCTGCACCCGTGCCTTCTGAGAGGGACACCAGGAATGTTGATGATATGAGTGTGGATTATGAGCGCGCAAGAGATTTGCCCAAAGAGTCTAGGGAGGAAAGGGAGGCACGAATACACAGAGAAGAGATACGTGAGGAGCGGCGTCGGGAGAGGGAGAGAGAGAGGAGATTGGAGGCAAAAGATGCTGCAATGGGTAAAAAGAGTAAGATCACCAGAGATAGAGACCGTGATGTCAGCGAAAAAGTGGCTCTTGGGATGGCTTCTACTGGCACATCAAGAGGAGAGGTCATGTATGATCAGAGATTGTTCAACCAGGAGAAAGGGATGGATTCTGGATTTGCAGTGGATGATGCCTACAACGTCTACGACAAGGGGCTATTTACCGCTCAGCCCACTCTTTCTACTCTATACAGACCAAAGAGAGATACCGACTCTGAAATGTATGGAGGTGCAGACGAGCAGCTGGATAAGATCATGAAGACTGAGCGCTTTAAGCCCGACAAGGCATTTACCGGAACATCTGAGAGGGCTGGTACAAGAGATGGGCCTGTGCCATTTGAGAAGGAAAAGGAAGCTGAGGAAGCCGATCCATTTGGTTTAGACCAGTTCTTGACAGAGGTTAAGAAGGGTAAGAAAGCCATGTCAAATGTTGGTAGTGGAGGCACCATGAAGGCCAGTGCTGGCTCCACGCGAGATGGCTATGAATCATCGAGCAGAACTCGTATTGCTTTCGACAAAGGGCGTTAAATTGTCTTCAAGTGCCTGTGCCATGACCTTTATGTGTCCATCCTGGCTGCACCTGTGCTGTTGGTTTGCGTTAGCATGAAAATAAGTCGACTACTCTTTACTTTTCATGCTGTTATTACAAGTCATTATCGTTTGGAGTCTTCTCTGCCTTGCAACTGTGGTTTTCTCAGATTTGGAAGATGATAATACTCATCACTTTGATTAAATTATCGTGATTTTGATCCGGTTGTATATGAATATTATGTGTTTGGGTGTGTGGAATTTCTGGTTTGTTTTCGTGTTTTTTTTTTCTTCTGGTGGACGGCCTTTGCTTCCGTCGTATCATTTGCTGCAGGGACACTCTTTGCACAACATTCATGAAGGCCAAAATTTCTTTGTATCAAAGATGTAGCATTTGGTATCATACTGGTAACAGCAACATACAAAGTAGGATCTGGGTCTGGGAAAGGTAGAATGTACGCAAATCTTACTACGAAATTTCCATGAGATACTCGGTTCAAGTGCAACAAAACCAAGTACGAGGAGAAGAAAAGAAGAAAACAATGATGAAAGTATCACCGAGTCTACCCGCAAGAAACCATGACAGACATTTAAGTAATGTGGTAATCAAAACAATAGATAACGTGTGATGATAGATATGTAAAACAAGAACTATAAGAACGTGAGTAACACTAAGACAAACACCAAAAACTCAAAACCTTCTGGAGGCAACACAACACTCGTTTACCTACTAATCTTCTACTGCAATATGAAACTTCCACACCTTCCCATCTGAAGTCAGGTTCTCGATAATACTAAGTTGCGTCATATCCTGTCTAATCAGTTTTGATAATTACTTGTAAACATATATTTTAGGTTCCATTGTATCATACCTCTAGTTAATTGGATCATATCAAGACATCGGATCAAAACAAAACATGACAACTAATCAACTTTACATCCAAATCATTTTTAGTTTGGAGTTTTCTTTGGTTCTTTTGTCTGAACTTGAGAGTTTCAATTGATTTTGAACTCTGCTGACATCTGATAAGTGATAAGCAAAGGCTCACCCATTTTTTGTGGTCCGTAATGTACATGATATCTACCACTTGAGACTGCCAACCAAACTTTGACATGGACAACTTCTACTATTTTATCACATTTTCCATACAATCATTGCCGGAATCTATCAGAAACAGCCTCTCTACTAGTGGTATGGTCTGCGTACACTCTACTCTCTCCAGACCCCACTATGTGGGAATAAACTGGGTATGTTGTTGTTCCATACAATCATTGGATCCCATAAATTATTTTATTTATCAACAACATCATTTTTAGTGAAATCACATGAATAAGGTCTGAGAAGGGTAGAGCATATGTAGACTTTACCACCACCTCGTGGAGGTAATGAAGCTGTTTCAAAACGATCATCGGCTCAAATATAGCAATTCCAGGTACAATGTAGAAGGAAATAGTGATAAAAAATATAGCAACTAACAAGAGAAACCGTGTAAAGTCTACAAAAAGGAAACACGAACAACAATAAAATAGTGCGATAACATAAACACAATAGACAATAGACTATAATAGATATCACGGACAAGGCTAACTACAATACGAGGCTGTTTTCGAACGACCCTCAGCTCATTTGTAGCAACAATTCCCGGTACAAAGTAGAAGAACACAACGATAAAAACATATAGCAACTAACAAGGAAAACAATTCGAAGTCTACAATAATTAAACAAAAACAAGAACAACAACAAAATAGTGCGCTGCTCTAAACATAATAGACAACAGACTATAATAGATATTACAAGCAAGGAAAAAAATACGAGGCCGTTTCTAAACAACCCTCAGCTCATGTGTAGCAATTCTAGGTATAATGTTGAAGGAACAATGATAAAAACATATAGCAACTAACAAGCAAAACAGCGCAAAGTCTACAACAAGAAAACAAAAACAAAAACAACAACAACAAAATAGTACGACACTCTGAACATAATGAACAACAGACTATAATCGATATCACAAGCAAGGACTATGTTAGAGTTTGTGACCCAAATTTTGTTGATCCGGCCTTGAAAAGTTCGCGGTGCGATCCATGTTTTTGATTTTTCATATTTTTTGGTCTAGGATTTATTTGTACACATGTATTATATAAGTGCAATTAGTGGGTCGTTTTTTTGGACATTCAGAAAATAGGTCATTCTCCTCATTGTATTCTCCATCCGTTATAGTGAAATTCCTCTGTCTCTGCTCGTGGTTTTCCCGCAAGGATTTTCACGTAAATCTTGTTAGGATTTTTGCCCTGATTTTCTTACTAAAATTAAGTTTTACTTTTTCTTGGAGGAAAATAAAAGTTACCATAATTACTTTTAGTTTTTCTAAAAGGAAAATATAAAACTTTTCCATATTTGACAAACCTCTTTCTTTATAAATATAAATAGAAGAGTCCTTCTCATGCCATAACACAATAACATCCACAATGTAATCTTTTAAGATTTTCATTTAGGAGGAGATTTTTTCTCTTATTAATTTTATGTTTTTAATGTTAGGTTTTATATGTAGTCCAATTGGCCAAGTCATATAATAAAATTATGTTTTTTAATATTGTTTTTCGTTGTCATCTTATTTATCGTCTCATAGTTTGCAACTAATAGATTCCGCATGACAGCCTCTCGATTTCGAACCCAACAAATCTGTATGTTCATCTTGTTTTTCTTTTGCTTGTGGTATTACTTATTCTGTCTGATTATAACAGACTATAATACTACCGCTAGTAAAAATGCCGTAAAATATCTCTCTCTCTGTGCAAATATATATATATATATAGTTGGTGGTAGTGTAAAAGGAAATAAGGTAATTTAGAATCAGCCATTCAAGGCTCTGAAATGTATATGATATTCAAGAATTATACATATAATATATCTAGTTTTTTTTTTTTTTTTTTTCCATTTTTTACACGTACATTCGCCCCTGCGTTCAAGCATTGATCATCGGTTATGATGAGGAAAGAGGCTGCAAATGTGAGCGAAACGGAAACTCATAATGAAGTTCAATTTGGGAAGTGTTGTTGCTGTGGATTGACAGAAGAGTGTACAGAAGCGTACATAATGAGTGTTAAGGAGCGTAACCAAGGAAGGTGGCTATGCGGACTCTGTGCCGAGGCAGTGAAGGACGAAATGTTGAGATCATGTTCATCGTCATCATCATCATCATCAGAGAGAAGAAGGATTGAAAAAGATGAAGCTATGAATCGACACATGACATTCTGCAAGAAGTTCAGAGCAAAAAATGTACCTCCAAATGCCACAGATGATGAGTTGATATCAGCTGTGAAGCAGTTGATGCTGAGGAGCCTGGAGAGCCCGCGGTCGAGTCCAAGAAGCTGTAGGTTACCGAGGACATGACCCTAGATAGAATGATGTGGAGGATGCGAATTAGGGTTGAAGAATAGTAGAAAGGAGTGTGTCCTTGTTATGATAAGTAGCGTGCTTTGTTCTGGTGTCTGTGCTCGTAGTTGTAGTGCTACACTTGTACTATCTTGTTTGTGGAGTTCTAGTGACGTTTGTGCTTTGTTTTGGTATTTGTGCTAGTAGTCGTAGTGCTACGCTGGTACTGTCTTGTCTGTCGAGTTCTGATAATGTTAGTGCTTTGTTTTGGTATTGGTGCTAGTAGTCGTAGTGCTACTCTTGTACTGTCTTGTTTGTGGAGTTCTGATAATGTTTGTGCTTTGTTTTGGTATTGGTGCTAGTAGTCGTAGTGCTACGCTTGTACTGTCTTGTTTGTACAATTCTGATAACGTTTGCGCTTTGTTCTGGTATCTGTGCTCGTAGTCGTAGTGCTACACTTGTACTGTATTGTTTGTCGAGTTCTGATTATGTTTGTTGTTTCGAATAGATCGATTGGAGTATTACTCTGTGGTTGAATCCGGTGAGCAAAGGAGGTTCAGTTCAATCGCGGAGTTGCTTTTCGGCTATTGATAGTTGCAAAGAGTGTTGGAGGATGATTTTGGGAGTAACGTTCTGTTTGGATGGTTGTTACGTATTCTTTCATAATGTATTATATCGTATTGTATTGTGTTGTGTTGTATTGTATGGTACTGTATTGTTTTAATGAATACGATGTTTAGATTACATAATTTCATGCATCAATAATTTGAGGTTAGGTTCGATCCGCAGAGTTGTTTTTCAGCTATTGATAGTCGAACGACCGAGGACAGTGACCCTAGATAAGAAGGTGTAGAGGATGCGAATTAGAATAGAAGGGTAGTGGAAAGGAGTGCGTTCTTGTTCTGGTAGGTAGGAGTGCTTTGTTTTGGTATATGTGCTAGTAGTCATAGCGTTATGCTTGTAGCGTCTTGTTTGTGGGGTTTTGGTAATATTTGTTGTTTCGTATAGATCGATTGGAGTATTACTTTGTGGTAGTCTTGTTTCGGTTATTATTTTTTGTGTTAATAACTATTGTTCATATTCTATGTCTTTTGTGAACTGTTTTTTGTATTGAGCCGGGGGTCTATCGGAAATATCCTATCTCACCTCTGAGGTAGTGGTACAGACTGCGTACACTTACCCTCCCCAGACCCCACTTTGTAGGAATATACCGAGTATGTTGTTGCTGTTGTAGTACTATTGAAGTAAATTGCGTTGGGATACAAGGACGGGAATGACGTCCTGACTAAACAAGAGTTTCTTCTATTTGGTTGAAAGTCGTAAAGAAGGCACCAGATAAACAACTAACATAGTAGTAAGATGTTTTACTACTAGAACTCCTCTAGTTTGTATCTCGACGATGAAGGGAAACATGTTTGATAGTAAACTGGAATAGTCAATCCGTTTATACTGCGATGATTATCTTTTAAACCCTATCCGGTTATTGAAATGTGGACACTTCAGCTCTTTCATACTTCTGACGTCGACTCATCTTGCTTGGAAGTCTTAAGAATGCAGTAAAAACGAAGGTTTCCTCTTCAAGTCAGCACAAAAATATTCTGCTACTTGAAAACAACGTCAACAAAAAGGAGCACAAAAATACAGAAAAAATGTAGTTTAGGGGGTAATAGGACCCTCGTAATGTTTAGGTGTGTCACAACAACTTCGGGTATAGTTTGGGGTACTTGTGCCTTATTTGAACATACCCAGTGTAAATTCACTGGATTTCTCGAAACAAATACAGGATTTGGATCAAAACCTACTGAGTTCAACCGAACACATAAAAATATACGCTCGCTCCACTCCTACTTTCACCTATCGCGAATGGAGCATACAGTCAACGCGTTCAAGTTCAGGCTGAACACAACATTAAATGCTGAAGACGTCAAAATTTAAATTCTGAATCTACCTCCGAGTCTTTCACCATCCAAACTTGATGTTACTTCCAAGTGCGGATTGGTCTTAAGCTCATCATTCAACTCAATCATCGCGTATTTTACATCGCGATCATCTTCTGGAATTCCATTCTCATCATGAAAGGTATGAAATTCTTCTTCAAGCCTGTTAGAAACAAATTCAGATTTGTCCATAGTGCTATTGTCGTCATGTTCAAAATCATCGATGAGCTTACTTCTGATTCGCTCGCCATTTTGGGTGTTCCGAATCTGATATAGAAACCAGATGCAAATAACTACGACGAATGTAAGCTGAAAAACTTCTTTGGACTTAGTTGCTTTAACTCTCAAGTTCTGGCTACTAAATGAGTTAGTATTATTCATGCTTAACTTCTAAGAGAGTTGTTTTCGCCTTAGTAATTACCTAACGAGAGAAAGCCAAGGCAAAAGTAGTACTTTACGCGAGGAAATGCCAGACAAACTGACCTCTATGTACTATGCTAATTACGTATTGTATAGACCGGAAGTTGGAGAGGTACTACAGGTTTAGTGCCTTGATTGTACAAGTACTTAACGCGAGGATTTGCCAGACAGACCGACCTCTGCTGACTACGCTTTGTATAGACAGGAAGTACTTTCCGCGAGGATATGCCAGACAGACTGACCTCTGCTAACTACGCTTTGTAAAGACCGGAAGTTAGAGAGATACTAAAGTTATAGTGCCTTGATTGTGTAAGTACTTTACGCGAGGAAATCCCAGACAGACTGACCTCTGCTGACTACGCTTTGTATAGACGGGAAGTTAGAGAGATGCAAAGGTGGTATAGTGCCTTGATTGTATAAGTACTTTACGCGAGGAAATGCCAGACAGACTGACCTCTGCTGACTACGCTTTGTAAAGACCAGAGTGCCTTGATTGTATAAGTACTTTACGCGAGGAAATGCCAGACAGACCGACCTCTGCTGACTACGCTTTGTATAGACCGAAAGTTAAGAGAGATGCAAAGGTGGTATAGTGCATGCCTTGATTGTCTGAGAGTTGAATAATGAGAGAGAATCGATGCAAAAGTAGTGCTTTACGCGAGGAAATGCCAGACAGACTGACTTCTCCTAACTACGATTTATATAGAACGGAAGGAAGTTAGATACTAAGGTTTACGCGAGGAAATGCCAGACAAAGTGATTTCTGGTAACTACGTATTCTATAGACAATCTGAAAGTTGAATCAACTGCGCCTCGCGAGTAGGAAGTACAGCAGCAACG
Source organism: Capsicum annuum (assembly GCF_002878395.1). Taxonomy (NCBI): domain Eukaryota; kingdom Viridiplantae; phylum Streptophyta; class Magnoliopsida; order Solanales; family Solanaceae; genus Capsicum; species Capsicum annuum. The sequence goes on from NC_061119.1 coordinate 215,579,541, forward strand.
TGTGTTGTGTGATTCTACTGTGTTTTTCGCACTTGACTGGTTAACAATGCAAAATATCTGAAATCAAGCAGAAAATATCAACTTAGCTTCCAAAAACTTGAAATAATTGAATGTAAGTTGAGACTAAATAGGCTATCTATATATACAAATATAAGTGCTTAGAGATATGATATTTCAAAATGCAAATAGGCTCTATTAGAATTCATTAGTGTTGGAATCAATTATAACATGACAAAGTAGTTGAGTCACACTTCTTAAACCTTTTCTCCTTTTGGTTAGTACTTAAGATATAATTAAGTAATGAGATAAGCATCCAGTAACCCGAATTACGGCCAAAGTTGCTACGAACACTTCAACTTCACAAGAGTCCTATTATCCCTAACTCAATTTTAGTGTATTTTCGTCACCTTTTTGTGCTGATGTGGCACCGTTATTACATAAAAATAGGGCCCACATCAAAGGTACCACGTCAGCTAGAAAGGTTGATAAAAATAAACTAAAATTTAGTTCGGGGGAGAGGAAGTGTAATAGGTCCTCGGTGAAGTTGGAGTGTGTCGTAGGAAATTTGGTCATAGTTCAAGGGTACTAGATGTTTTACTCTTAAGTATTTAGAGATGTGCTCTGGTTTAACAATTTAAACTCTTAGATGAGATGGACAGATGATCACACTTCAATATGGTATCAGAGCGGGATTGGAGTAAAAAGAACGAATACAATGTTTACACCAATTGGGGTCTAATTTAGTTATGTAGAAATAGCGTCCAATCAGTGGCGGGTCCAGGAATTTTCTTCAGGAGGTTCGAAAAATAAAAATATAAATGTGTGAATAAGCCAACAAAATATAATTTCAAGGGATGTAATAGTATATAGTCTATAAATATAAAATACTTAAACTTATATTTTAACTTATTTTAAAGTTTTTTTCTTCTAAAATAAGCCTGAATTAGCACCCCAAGAAGTGGAGACTGTACCACTGAGCTATCCAACAACCTTGTGTTAGGTGGTTCAAAATTAATATATGTACATTAATATAGATTTTCTACCTTATATATACAACGTAATTTTTTGCCGAGGGGGTTCAGGTGAACCCCATCGCCACTACGTAGGTCCGACCCTGAGTTCAATGGTCACTTTTTCGACCCAGTCATTCCCCACTACTGCCTCCTATAGGAGTCTGGGCCGGGTCTCAGTCCTAGTGTGGCTGATCATCCTCTCGGACCAGCTACTGATCATCGTCTTGATAAGTTATTGCCTCATAACTAGCTAATCAGCCGCGAGAGTTCATATAACGAAAAAAGATTTTTTTGAGGTCCTTATACTCATTATGCCTAGCATTGAATAGACTGGGTATTCACCTTATCAAGATCTCAAATCAATGAAATTTCAAACTACATTACAATGACTATTTGTTTTCTACTTGGCAAATTGCATCAAAGGTTTATGTGTTTGGGCTATATCTACTGTGAAAATGCCCAAAAGTTAAGCACTTTATTGAATTGGGCTGCAAATGACACAACAAAATCAACTGCTTGGACTGTTTATGTGAAAAGGCCTAAGTTGGGCTTATTAACACATGGATTTTGATTGAAGATAATACATTAGTAGGATAGTAGCCAGGTGAAAACAACATAAATTCCAACAGTTTGGAACTTAATCACAGAAATTTTGATATTTTGTATAATTGTTGAAATCCCGATTTTGGTCTGTCGAGATGCATAATTACCTCCCAATACATCCAACAAAGATACATTTTTTCTTTGTAAAGATACATAATTGGCCCTCGATATATTTTTTTGATTTTGAGTCTGTCAAGATACATAATTAGTTTCCGATACATCCAATAAAGATACATAATTAGTTGAAATTTTTGTAATTATTTTGTAAGGGTGAGAATTTGTATAAATATGATAAGTTAAGGTGTATGTTTATGTTGTTTTTCCAAACAAATATATGAATTGAAAGTATAAAGATCTTAATGTTGATCGTTGATAATCTTTCAAGCTCAGAAAGCTCGAGGGCATAACATGGACGGGAAGGTCCCGTCCATGTTATGTTGGACAATTATGACCATAACTTTATGTAGGTAACCTCTACGTGTTGGGCAACAATTGTAAAAATCCTGGAACCTATAGAGTTATCATAGGGTATTAATGGTCGCAATAAAGTTAATACAGAGGCGTGAGAGGCCGGACATGCCAGCCAGCAGACGGTGCCTGTTGGCTGGCGTCTCCTAACTCTGTTTCTAAGACTTGAACCTATTGTTATGATTCCGATTATAAAGAACTCCCATGCATTCCACCACACAATATTAAAGAGATTAACATCAAAGCGAAATTGTTGAGACACACCCGAACTTCAAGGGGGGTCCTATTACCCCACTGGACTAACTAAAACCATATTTTTGGCAACCTTAGTGCCTACGTGGCACATACGTGACACATACGTATTGCCTACGTGGATCTTCAGTGTGTTGATTCATGCAATGTGCCACATATGTGTCACGTAGACACTAAGGTTGCCAAAAATACGGTTTTAATTAGTTCAGGGGGTAATAGGACCCCCTAGCAATTTTGTTTATAGTTCATGATGGAAACAGTACATTTTCTGTCAAAATTATATAATTTGTTCTAAACTTTATGTTATATTAATTGAAATTGGAAAAATATGTAGGGAGTTTAATTTATGACTTGGTCTATAAAGCAAGTTGTTGAAGCATTAAGAGGAGAAGAGGTATACCAAGAATTTTTTAGAACAAAGAAAATATCCATTAATAACTCTTTAATCAGGGATCTCGGATTCGAGCCCTGGGTATGAAGAAAATATTGTTAGGAGCGCTAACCCCAGAATGGGCGCTGCAACGCGCGATCTGGATTAGTCAGGACACCAATGCGGACACCAAACACCAGGTGGGAAACAAAAAAAAAACTCTTTCTTAGTAAAGTATTTTAATTTCTTCTTTCTTAATTTTTGTATGTCAAATTTATACATTCGATAACGTCTTAAAATATACTCTTAAGTCACAATAGTTAAACTTAAACTCTTTCTGTTTATTACTTGTTTCAGTTTATATTTTGTACTCTCCTTAAAAACATTAATTAAGTGATTATTTTATTAGTGGATGTTTGGTTAATTTTATCAGCATTTTTATTCAAATACGTAACTATTTATTTATAAAATTAATTTCAGAACTTAAAAATTTCTAATTAGCACTTGATAAATCAACTATTTTAAACAAGCAAAGCCAAACATGCTCTTAATAACATAGATAAAATTAAAACAACTAATTTCTCTCAGTTAGCTAAAGTAAATAAGTAAAAAAGAAAAAACTATTTTCAATATACTTAACAAGGAAACAATATCCCACTTAGACATGATTAATAGTATATATTTCAATGATATCCCACTTTAACTTTAAACCATGCTAACAACTACTTTATCTGAACACACGATTAATTTATATTTCCCAACACAAATTGTATAAATAATTTCTTTTAACTTAACCCTTGATAATGTAGTAACTATTATAGTATTATCAAAAATAAATATCTGTTGGTTGATCACACTATTTTAAAATTACCCAAAAAGATAAATATCTGTTAGGTTGAATATAATGACAAAACCTAGGGTTTTTATTTTTATTTTTATTTCTCATTCAGTGTTAAATATTCATATTAAAATCTCATTAAATTTAGATTCGCGTTGTATGGCGCCTTTCAGGGATGACGCTTTCAACATGATTTTTTTTCCAGGAGCGGACCTATAGTCAAAATTTTAGCGCTTTGACGCCCATTAAAATCGACGCAGTATAATTATATATAAGAAAATCTATAAAATCTGATATCATATTTAGAAAAGGACCCAATAAGCCAAGAAGATAGCGGAACCTTAAAGATTTGAACATCAATATGCGTTCGACCCTTTCGTGCACCCACGACCCCTAAATTTTGAATCCGTCACTATTTTTATCATTCTTAGGATTCAAACCCAATACCTCTACTTAATTTCAATCATTACACCACAACCCAGGTTGATCATGGAATCTTAATGGTATCCCAAGAAACTAATCCACAATATATACTTTGCTCCTCACTAAAGCAAAGTCTTTAACATGAATTATTGGGAGGTTAACATAAAGTATACCTTTCTTTAATTTCTTCACTTTCATGAAGAAAGTGATCCTCTCAATTTGATTTTAAAATAATCCATAATTGTATTTGATTAATATATAGCTATGTACTTTTAGTACTTTAATTAGTGATTTAACAGATTAACAACTCAATTATCTAGTTAGTGGGCTGAGTTATATTAATTAATAGAACCTAATGCAGCAACAAAGACACACTGTTTCTAAGTCTTTGGAACTTCATGACTACTTAATTAAAATATTAAACTTAAAGACAACTAGAAGATATGTTCATTAAGTAAATTAATATAAGAAGAAAACTATTGGCTGGTTTTGTTGACCTGATATCTTCGGTCGCGGAGTCAGAATTTTCACTAAGGCGATAATTTGTCAGAATTTTCATTAAGGAGATAATTTTCAAGAACCAGTGGAAAGGAAAGATTTCTCGAGTTCTGAATGACCACTCTCTCCTTGTTTGTCGAGCTCAACTGTTGACCTGATATCTTCAGTGGCAGAGTCAAAAGTTTTACTAAGGTCTAAAGGAGATAGTTTTCAATAATTAGTGGGAAGGAAAGATTTCTCGAGTTCTGCATGACCTCCCTCTCCTTGTTGGTCGAGCTGAATTGTTGACCTGATATCTTCAGTGGCGAAGTCAAAATTTTCACTAAGGAGATAATTTTCGAGAACCTGTGGAAAGGAATGATTTCTCGAGTTCTTAATGACCTCCCTCTCCTTGTCGGTCGAGCTTCATCGAGCTGAATTGTTGACCTGATATCTTAACATCCTGTTTGGATGGTGGTTTGCCATGGTTTCATAATGTATGGTATGGTGTAATATGGTATGGTATAGTATGGTATGGTACAGTACCATGTTTGAATGGACTGTATCGTTCACTGCGGTTTAATAATAGATTTTTTGTTTGGTTTGATAGTATGGTACGGTATAGTAACAGGTAAATTTACTAAAATGACCCTAATTGTAATACATTTGAGATATCAACTCTTTTATCCATATAGTGTTAGCGTAACCAGTTGTCCTTTCTTTCTTGATGCTTCTCATAGCTACCCGATGATCCTTTTAAGACACCAAATTCACAAGGGTATTTGCTAAACAAAGGTTTGACGAACGCAAACTAATGCAATCGGGAAGTACTTCCCAATCAATAAAACAATTGGTATACATGTATGTATCTTAGAGTTCAAAAATCACTTCCCATGTATATACTTTTTGTGCATTCGCTCTGTTTCCCTCCATTTCAATTTTCAATTTTTTTTTTATCGAATTGAGTTTTTATTGGCATTAAAAAATACTACTACTAAATAACTGTGATCATTTTTCTCACTCTTTGAATTTTTATATTTCTAACAGGAAGTCTTGCAATCTTTGATCTTGTTAACAAATGCGTAGTCTTAGCATGTATTTTGTTGATAAGGATAAAATAGGATTAAAGAAAATTATATAAAGGTATAGTTGAAAAGGAAAAATGAAAACCATGGCACACCACCAATTTGGTGATTCAATAAATTGCTTCATTCCATGGTTATCAAACCATGGACTAGTAACATACCATACCACCATTTTTAAAAAACTATGGAAACAAACATGGTTCCCATGGTAACCATACCATGGGAATCCACCATCCAAACAGGCTGTAAGTGGTAAGGTTAGAATTTTCACTAAGAAGATATAGTGTACAAGAACCGATGGAAGGAAAGATTTCTCGAGTTCTGAATGACCTCTCTCTCCTTGTCGGTCGAGCTTCATCATATTGAGCTTAATTGTTGACCTGATATCTTAAGTGGTAAGGTCAGAATTTTCACTAAGGAGATAGTTTTTAAGAACCAGTGGAAAGGAAAGATTTCTCGAGTTCTGAATGACCTCCCTCTCCTTGTCGGTCAAGTTTCATCGAGCTGAATTACATCCACCCTCTCATGATTAAAAATAGTGGTTAACAATCTCGAAAAAATCCATTAATAGAAGAAGAAAACTATTGGTTGGTTTTGTTGACCTGATATCTTCAACGGCAGAGTCAGAATTTTCACTAGAGAAATAGTTTCAAGAACCAGTGGAAAGGAAAGACTTCTCGAGTTCTGACTGACCTCCCTCTCCTTGTCGTTTGAGCTTCATCAAGCTGAATTACATCCACCCTCTCACGATTAAAAATGGTGCAATTAACTATCTCGAAAAAATTCATATCGTCCATTAAGTTGCCTCAATTATTGCCAACTCATCCGGGGAGGACCTATAATCAAACTTTTTGTACTTCGACATTCATTAAACTCGATGCAAATTATGTATAATTATATAAAAAACGTATAAAATTTGGTATAAGATTTAGAAAAGCACCTATTAAGCCAAGAAGATAACTGAATGCTTTAGTTTCCAGGCAGAAACTTAAAGCTTTGAATATCAATGTGTGTTCAAACCTTCCGTGCATCCACAATTCCTAAATCTTGGGTCCACCACTGCAACTCCTCCTCCCCTGTCTCTTTTCTAAAGGGATTCAAATATGAAAAAGTAAACACACGAAAAAATCAAAGGAATTCAACATCGATTATTTTTTATATATACAAAATGATTTTAGAAAAAACAACATAAATTTCGACAGTTTGGAGTTTAATTACAGAAAATTCTAACATTTTGCATAATTACTGAAATCCCGATTTTGGGTCCGTCGAGATACGTAATTAGCTCCCTATACATCCAACGAAGACACATTTTTTCTTTGTAAAGATACATAATTAGCTTCCGATATATTTTTTTCGATGTTACGTCTCTCGAGATACATAATTAGATCTCGATACATCCAACGAAGATACACAAATAGTTGAGATTTTTATAATTAGTTTGTAAGAATGAAGATTTGTGTAAAAAAGATCACTTAAGATGTATATTTATATTATTTTTTTATTTTTTAAACTATATATAAATAGTGTAATTTTCTCCAAATTCTTTATCAACCCCTTGCTTCTACTTGTAAGACAACTAGATGTTAATTATGACTATCTTTATCTAGTTACAACTTCTAATGACATAAACAATAGTACTATGAAGTTGTAATATTTTTATCATGTACATTTGTTTTTTCTTCATCTCACATTGTAACAAAAAAAAAATTGCATATCATTCCAACAGAATATAGTCACTAATTATTTTATTTTTCAGGTTGCTTATTAGGTTATTTTTAGGTCAACTTCTCTCGATAGAAATGAGAGAGTTAAGATTTCACACGGGCTCACCCTTAGAATCGTGGGTTATAGCCCATTAATTTGGTCTGAAAATTATCTGTTCGCGCCGTTTCGCCCGTTTGACCATCCATATGGCATCGTTTCGTCCGTTTGATCACCCAGATGGCTCGGCGATCCCGCCAGCCCACACTCATCCGCTTCTCAGCCAGCCGGGGGCTCTGATCGATTTTCGTTCCAAAACTCCATTGGACCTCGGACCCCATCGCCGAAATTGTGGGCCCACCGATTTAGCCTGAAAATGACCCCTTCGTGCCGTTTTGCTCGTGTGACAACCTAGATGGTCCCGAGATTCAAAGATATTAAAAAAGTAGAC